>NC_058134.1:3491580-3545682 GCF_016433145.1 Gracilinanus agilis
TATATATATATATATATATATATATATATATATATATATATATATGTAGTAGGTCTGGGGAATGAAAAGAGAAAAACGGATTAAAACTATCTTTGAGGAACTAGAGATTTTACAGATAAGTCAACACAAAATAGTAAGACAAAACATTCTCCAGAGGGAAACAATACTGAGAACTAGAGATGTCATGAAAAGTCTCATGAAGGAGTCGTCCCCTAGATATGCTCTGAGAGAGACTCACCATTGTGTAAGGCAGAGATGAGAATAAAGTACATTCTGAGTGTGAAAGAAACTTCTGTGCAAATGCACAGACTTGGAAGCTAGAATGGAAAAGGAGGCTTGAAGGGAGAAGCTACTGAATCATTTCAATTCCTGCAAAGTGCACAAAGGGATACAGAATAAAAAAAAAAAAAACAGTGAGAAAGGTAAGTAGAAGCCATATAGCAGTTTCAAATGTTGTGATGTTCTTTTTGCATTTTATCCTAGAAGCAAAAGTATTCCTTCTTCCTTGTCAATGGACACCGTTTATGTGATGACTAACTCAACAGTCTAAAAGGATACAGTCAAAATGAATTGTGTTCTTATACAGTCCCATCTGACTCCTTGTGATGCATAGACCACATGGTATACTAGACTTTTCTATCCTCCACTATCTCTCAAAATCTATACAAGTTTATGATTGTTGTTTCCAAGAAACTGTCTATCCATCCCATACTCTACTACCACCTTTATGTTTTACCTTCAATCTTTCCCAACTTCAAACCCTTTCCCAGTAAGTCCAGCCTTCTCATTATGTGACCAATGTATAAAAACTTCAGCTACAGTATGTGGCTTTCCAGTGAATAATCTAAATTAACTTATTTAAGTATTGATTGATTTGATCTACTTGATACCCACAGAAATGTCAAAAGTCTTCTCCAACACCACAATTGGAAAGTGTCAATTCTTCAATGCTCAGCTTTCCTTATACTCTAACTATACATTACTCCTGGAAAAACCATATCTGTGCTTTTCAGAATTTTGTCAGCAAGGCCATTTTTCTGGTTTTTAGTAGGCTACCCAGATTTGCCATGGCTTTCCTTCCAAGGAACAAGCATCTATTAATTTCAAATACTGCAGCTACTATCTGTAGTGATCTTTGAGCCTGAATATATAAAGTCCGACACTTCTTCTTCCCCCACTATTTGCCAAGAGGACTTGGCAAAATATCGAATAGGAGTGAGAGAAAGCAAGGAGCTGAGGCTACTATTTCAGTAGGGAAGCTAATTCTTTCCTAAGATGTAGCCTGCAGAGACTTCTCCTCTGGCCCTCTGGCCCAGGTACTTTTTCATTATAACACGTGGTTTGATCAAACATTCAATGGCCAAAAGAACTGAACCATCTATTCATTTTATCTTATATTAATTTATTTAATTTCATATATTTAGTCCCAAAGTTCAAATACTGTCCATAATCATAGTATATACTAGTATATACTCAAAAAGTAGCAAATAGCATGTAATGATGTAAGAAAAATGAAGTTTAAAAGATTAAATGAGGGGGCAGCTGGGTAGCTCAGTGGATTGAGAGTCAGGCCTAGAGACGGGAGGTCCTTGGTTCAAATCCGGCCTCAGACACTTCCCAGCTGTGTGACCCTGGGCAAGTCACTTGACCCCCATTGCCTACCCTTACCGCTCTTCTGCCTTGGAGCCAATACACAGTATTGACTTCAAGATGGAAGGTAAGGGTTTAAAAAAAAAAGATTAAATGAAATGGAAGCTTATAACACTAATATTCAAAGTTAGACAATGTTTTCACAGGTAAATACGGAGAAAGGAGAGGTGGCAAAGGAAGGCTAATCACATAGGGTTTCCCTTCAAAGATGCATCAACTCATTATAGTCTCTTAATCTAATGATTAGGGCTAAAGAGTTACATGCATATATGTGTGTGTGTGTGTGCGTGTATATATATATACACACACACACACACACACATAAATATGGAGAGAGAGAGAGAGAATAAGAGACAGAGACAGAGAGACAGAGAGACAGAGGGACAGAGAGACAGAGAGACAAAGAGACAGAGAGAGATCTTCTTCAGTTCCTTCAGTTCTGTCCGTCACCTCATTTGGGTTTCTTGGCAATGAAACCAGAGTGCTTTGTAATTTCCTTCTCCAGATCATTTTACATATGAGGAAACTGAGGTAAATGGATTTAAGTGACTTGCCCAGGGTCACACAGCTAATAAGTGTCTGAGGCCAGATTTGAACTCAGGAAAATATGTCTTTCTGACTCTATACCAGACACTCTATGTACTGCACCAACTAGCTGAACACACACACACATGCACACACATGTTTATATATGTGGCTTTATATTCAATGATTTATTGAACAAAAAACCATTTGGATTCTCTCACACAAAAGTAAAGGGGGAAATACTTTTATCCACTGACTTAAAATAGCCAGTGCCAGGGATTATTCTAACAGATATCCTTGAGCTAGGTAGGGAAACTAAACCATGTTTTCACTGATGCTTATTGTCAATGTGTGCCTTTGTATTGAGCTACTTTGGTACATCCAGGTAACCTTTCTGATTCTCTGACTAGGGAAATGAGCAACGAGTGATATTTTATTCAAGGGCAAAACCAAAGTCAAAATGCTAAAGAGAGGCTTCCAGAAAACAAAAAAAAAATCCATTCTCCAGGACCCTTCACTGAAAATATGTGAGAAAGTATCACATACCTTAAAGAGGGGATCCCCATCAACTTCCAAGAGCCAAAGAATTGTTTGGAAATTGTCAGCAAAAACGTCATGGCCACTTTGTGCACTATCTTGCCAGTCAGCTAGCTTTTATTGAGGGCCTCCTGCATGTCAGACACTGTGCTAATGGGAATCCAAAAGCAGGTAAAAATCAGACCTTTATCTCAAAAAATCCAAACATTAATAATATGGAAATGGATCTTGATCAATGACACATGTAAAGCCCAGTAGAATTACTCATTGGCTATGGGAGGGGAGCGGAAGGAGGGGAGAGATATGAATTATGTAACCATGAAATAAATCTCTTAAATTAATTAATTAATTACAATTTTCAAATAAAAAAAGAATCTCCTGATCTAATAAGGGACACAGCATGAAAATAACAATGAACACTTAAGATATACAGGCTAAATTAGAAATAATCAACAGAAGAACATTAGTGTCCTGAGGAATTGGGAAAGGCTTCCTATAGACGGTAGGACTTTTGCTGGAATTTTAAGGAACCCATAGGCAGAAGAGGGAAAGAATAGCTCTCAAAGCTTTAGGGGAGCAGGAGGCAGTGAGAATTCATGCAACCAGGAAATGGAGTGTCTTTTCTACAAATGACAAGGGATCCAATGTCACTGAATCACAGAGTATGGGCACAAGGTGTAAAAGGAATGGAAAAGTGGTGAAGGGACAAGTGACGCAGGGGTCGGTATGCCAAAAAAAAAGACAATAATTGATTCTGTGGGTAGTAGCCCAGAGTTGGGAAGAGAAGGTGGCAGGAGGGCATGACATGATCACACTGGTGTGTTAAGGATAATAATAATTGCTAGCACTTGTACATCACTTTCAAGTTTGAAAAGTACTTTACAAATATTATCGCACAGAATCTTCATAGCAGCTCTGGGAGGGAGAGACTTTGTTATCCCTATTTTACAGATGAGGAAACAGAGGAAGATCAATTTGCCAGTTGAGTGAAGGGTAGATTGGGGTGGAGAGAGACTCGACACAGGGACATGAACGAATGGAGTATTGCGATAGGGCAGATACCAGTTTATGAGGGCTTGAACCATGGTGGGAGCAGTGTTCAAAGAAAGAAGGGGGGTGGGGTACATAAGAGCTATCCCAAAGGCAAAGGCAAAATCAAGAGAACTTGCTAAATATCGAATAGGAGTGAGAGAAAGCAAGAAGCTGAGGCTACTATTTCAGTAGGGAAGCTAATTCTTTCCTAAGATGTGGTCTGCAGGACCTTCTGCCAACCAAACCAGGGATATTCCTGAACATATTGAATGTAAATGGGGGGAAATTGGCAATAAACCCAATGAACAACAAATAGGAGGTTGTTTTCTACCTGATGCCTATGCTGCACTTCCCTCTCCCTGCTACATATATTCTCCTCAAAGTATCCCAGGGAAAGGGTATAGCACTAAAAATATTGTCTTTGTACAATCATTTGAAAGCATTTGTTGTCCGATTGTACAGTGTATCAGTCTCTGTGTACAATGTTCTCCTGGTTCTACTCCTTTCACTCTGCATCCATTCCTGGAGGTTGTTCCAGTTCACATGGAATTCCTTCAGTTTATTATTCCTTTGAGCATAATAGTATTCCATCACCAACAGATACCACAATTGAACATAATGGACTTCTCTACAATGATCCAGGACAATGTTGAGGGACTTATGAGAAAGAAAGCTATCCATATTCAGAGGAAGAACTATGAGAGTAGAATCACAGAAGAAAAACAACTGCTTGAACACATGGGCTTATGGGGATATTATTGGGAATGTAGATGCTAAACAATCACCCTAGTGCAACCATCAATAATATGGAAATAGGTCTTGATCAATGATACATGTAAAACCTAGTAGAATTGCATGTTGGCTATGGGGGTGGGGGGAGGTTGGGGAGAGGGAAAGAACATGAATCATGTAACCATGGGAAAATATTCTAAATAAGAAAATAATAACCCTCCCCCTAAAAAGAAAGCATTTGTTGTAAAGCATCTCCTGGGGGATGGAAAGAAAGTGTTTCATATGTGATATGATGCGTATTGAGAAAGTTTCACTGGTGATACTAGATATATAGAGTGAAGGAGTGAGAACTAGATGATGACTCCAAGGTTATGAGCTGCCTTGTTTCAGTTGTCTTGTTGGCTTTACAAAATCCCTAAGAAGTAGGTGCTGTTATTTTTTGTTATTTCAGAAGAATTAAAAAGGAGGCAGAATTTGCCTCAGTTGAGGACAATTTCCCAGGGTCGTAGAACTAATGTCTACCAACAGATCTAAACTCATGTCTTTTGGATTACAAGCTCTGAGCTGCCCCCACCTCCTTTACTCTGGGATACATCAAAGCATCAAAAAAGGAGGTATCAATAGCCTTTTTATCTCTTTCCCCACATAAAGAAGGCAGAGTTTTGCTTCTCCTAATCTCTTTGTTCAGCTTTTCTGCATTGGGCAGTCATGCCAGCTGATGTGACCAGTGTGGACTCAGCCATAAGACAGCCATATCTACAGAAACTTACACAATGCACACAGACTGAGAGGAAGCTGGAGGAAAGAATGGCATTTTGTGGCAATTCCTGAGAATGGGACTCCCTAGAACAGTGATGGCAAACCTCTTAGAGATGGAGTACCAGGCCCTGACCCCACACCCTCTAGACCAAGCACCAAGCCCACTCACACCCCTGCCAGATGGAGTGCCATGCCAGCCTCCACAGTGAGTGCTGAGCATGTCCTGCCCCCCCTCTCCTTACCCCACAGAGGAGAGGGAGAAAGGATTCCCATTGGGTTACTGGGCAGAGGAGCAGGTGATATGAAAAAATGTTGTTTGGCATGGTAGAGAGGGGAAGGGAGCAGCTCCTCTCAAGTCCCTCTGCCTTTCTAGTAACAAACACTGGGTGTGGTAAAGGCAGCCATGTGCCCACAGAGAATGCTCTGAGTGCCATCTTTTGTACCTGTACCATAGGTTCACCATCACTGCCCTAGACAGTGTGGCTGGAAGGAAGAAATGTCTAGAAGTTTAGCTTTTGTTTATTTCCCTGCAGTAGGCTCCCCTTAGATAACTGGATCCCCTTCTTTGTTTCTTCTCTTCCTACGTCCTCCCTTTGGGTGTTTATTTTTGCGTTCTCCTCACCTTGATCTGAATCCTGGTGTTCCAAGGTCAACCCTTCCTGGGATTTGTAGGTGAACCTTTACAGCCAGAATTGGATGAAAGAGATGATTTGAACTTCTGCCCTCCTCTTCCCACACATTCTTCTTAAGCAGTGATTCTCAAAGTGGGCACCACCGCCCCCTGGTGGGTGCTGCAGCGATCCAGGGAGAGGTGATGGCCACAGGTGCATTTATCTTTCCTATTAATTGCTATTAAAAAATTAATTTCCAGGGGGCTAAGTAATATTTTTTTTCTGGAAAGGGGGAAGTAGGCCAAAAAAGTTTGGGAACCACTGCTCTAAAGCCACTTTCAATTCCTTTCTTTGTCTCTTGGCTAGCCAGGAATAATGTGGCCATCCCCAAGAGTAACAAAAGATGAAAAAAATCCGATGAGGCTCAGAAAGAATTCTGTCTAATCTTCACCTTGTACCTCCAATGATCTGGCATAGCATAATCTGGGGAATGGTATGAAATCTTTTTATTGCTCCTAATAAACTATTTTTTCTTGTGAAACTTCGCAAAAGTCATTGCTCTTCTCTAAACCAGTTTGATCATCTGTAAAATGGTTGGGTTGGTCTAAAAGACCTTTAAGTTCAGGTGAAAATCTATGACGTACAGAAAGGAGAAGATAAGACAAACTGATTTGTACCACAAGAGCTTGAAATCCATGGTTCCCTCAGATCCTCTCTGCAACCCATAAAGCTAGGCAGGGCAGGAACATGGGTTATCCCCATTTGGCTGATAAAGGGGCTATCTCAGCCTTGTGCAAATGGCTCAAACCTCCAATGATGGTGTTCTCTATGATTTTAGGGATGGTTTGAAACACTCTGCTTCCATTTAGTCATTGACCATTTATTGTCTTTTAAAAAGGAATATTTACTCCAAAAGTTATAATCACAAATATCCAAGCTTAGTCCCCAACACATGAAGCTTAATTCCCCTTTTGCTTTTTCTACCTTAGTTTCTGGGAAGGGGAAAAGGATTAGGTTCATAGCTTTGATCAGTTCCTATGGAGCAGGGGTTCCCAAACTTTTTTGGCCTATTGTCCCCTTTCCAGAAAAAAAAATATGACTTAGCGCCCCCTGTCACATACTATCACTGCCCCCTTACAGTTATTCACTGCCCCCAAATGCACCTGTGGCCATCAGCGCCCTCCTGGATTGCTGGAGCACCCACCAGGGGGCGGTGGCACCCACTTTGGGAATCACTGCTATAGAGCATAGTACTAGTTCTAAGACCAAACTCTACTTCAGGCCTAAATCCCAGGTGCCATGGATTCTTTGGCCTTCCCTAACAGACCAGTTGGTGACTGAATACAAAATCTCAACTGCAGTCCTGAGTCCAAGTTCACCACGGCTAAAACACCCAGATTTAGAGATGCATCCTGTCTGTCTAAGCAACCAATCAAAGGAGGCTACTACATCTGTGGAATTTAGAAATGAAATGTGGCTATATGTTGGCGAATCTCCCAAGTCATATCACATATGGTATCCTATTTGATTCTCATAACAATCATTTGGAGGGAGGTACTACTATCGCACCCCTTTTACAGATGAAGAAACTGAGGCTAAGAAAGTTAAGCAACCCAATCAAGGTTACATAACTAGGAAATGGCTGAATAAGAATTTATTCCTGACTCCAAGTCACTTATTTATCCACTGAGCCACTCAGATGTCCTGGACTGATCTGAAGCTGGGCCTGGCTGCTGAGCACATTCAGGGGATATTTCTCTTCCAGCATAGTCAATGTTATCCAACCCTACATATGTTCATTTATCAAAGCAACTGCACAGGGCAAAAAGGTCTCTAGGCTAGGGGCGAGTTCTATATTTAAGTGTGGGTCAATGTCATATTTTCATCTTTTAATTGTGGAACAGAGTTCCCCAACTGACCAAAATGGTGATGTCAATGCTCAGCCATAATTTAAATAAGTCAATATCAATAGAGTCCAGAGTAATTTGTTTTGATTTTATGTCATTTCCTTCTGAGAAGTCAAAGCTTATTTCCAATGAATGTAAGGGGAAAGCAGAGAACCCATCATCCATCAAGAGTGGGATTGTTGTAGAAGAGAGGCCTCTCTATGTAATTTTGACCCTTTCCAAGCCTGTATAATGAAGTCTGGAGGAAACCTTGTGAGAAGGTGATTTTGTTAAAAGACATACACATCTCAAAGACCCTGCGGGAGGCAGAGGTGTTAGGATCCACTCTTTCATCTCTTTCTTTTCAGCATCTGCATGAAAATCAGGAGAGCATTTATTAGGATCTCCACTTTTAAGTGAGAGAAATTAAAACACAGAGAAGTCAAAAGCACCCTCTTTTCATAGCAAAGATGGGGCTATTCCTTTCCCACCTTCCCCCAGCTTTCTGACTTCCAGTCCCATGGGCCCAGACCAATAGGCTTGGGAATACCCATTATATCTTAGAATGAGAAACAACAGCTTCATCCATTCCTCGGTTAAAACTTTCCAGACGTGCTTGACTGCCAAGCTGAGGCTGAAGAAGTGACTAGGTCAATTAGATATTCTTAGTTCTCATTCCATTTTTGCTTTATAAGCTGTATTTCTGCTCCTTACTAGGACTGACACACATTGACTGTGCCTCATGCTCCTGGCCATGATTTGCTTTAGGGGATTCACTACAAGATGCATAACCTCCCTGATATCCAAGAGGAAATCTTTGGTGGAAGGTCTGAAAAAGGAGCAAGAGTGAGAGGCTCCTATGAGCAGACTCTCATCTTGTAAAGGATAAATGCAGCTAATTTATGAGATAATTCTCCCACACTACTGTGGGAAGAAAAGAAGCCCTAATTCTGAACTACAAACAAAACTGAAAGAGCAAATTCATGACAGATGAATAGAACGATCTGTAGAGGAATGGAGACACATGTATATGTACACGTACACACATATGCACACACAAATACAACTGGGAGGTTATATAAAATTGTCAGAAATAGCCACAGGTAGGGGAGGGGAAAGGGAGGAAGATTTGATGACTATATATATACACACACACATATACACACACACACACACACACACACACACACACACACACATATATATATATACATATATATATATATTCTGTCATTTTTACAAATCAAGGTAGAGAATCAGCTTTCCCTTGTATTATCCAAAATTTGAATATACCATGTTATACAGCAAAAGATACATTTCTTCAATGAACAATGTACTCTAAACACATCTATGTGAGTCAAGTTGCATACTTCCTTGACAAGAACCAAGAGCCTTAACCATCAGTTCTTTAAGAACCAGTGGTTCCAGTTGAAGGACTGAGTTTAGCAATTTGGAAATTATGGAATTTGGGGGAATGTACCAACAATCTCTGCAGCATGGCAGAGTTCTGCTTGGAGCAATAGTATTTTCATTCTCTCTCCTTCAATATCAATCCTTTCCTATCTAGTATGTCAAGAACCCTATCTTAGATAAACTAGGAATGCAGGAATGGTTTAATATGGTGAAAACTATTAATATAATTGAATGTATAATTAATAATATAGTATAGTAATGCTAGCAATCGCAATAAGAGAAGAAAAAGAAATTGAAGGAATCAGAATGAGCAAAGAGATAATAAGAACTGTGATATGATGATATATGTAGAGAAAATTCTAAAGATTCAACTAAAAAGTTAGTTAAAATTATCAATGATTTTAGCAAAGTAGCAGAATATAAAAATACCCACATAAACATCAACATTTCTATAGATCATCAACAATGCCCTGCAAGAAGAGCTAGTAAGAGATAACCCATTAAACTAACCATACATAGAATAAAATGCCTTGTACTATATCTGTCAAAAAAAACTCAGAAACTATATGAACAAAATTACAAAATGCTTTTTCTACAAATAAAGTAAAATTTAAATAATTGCAGAAATGTAATTGTTTATGATGAGCAGAGACAATATAATTAAAATCACAATCCTCCCTGAATTAATCTACTTATTCAATACTATCCCAATTAAATTACCAAAAACAATTTTATTGAACTTGAAAAAAATAATAAAATCTATTTGGAAAAACAAAAAGTCAAGAACTGCAAAGAAATTAATGAAACAATGTAAAGGAAGCAAGTTTATTAGTATTCAATTCTGAACTATATTATAGAGCAGTAATGATCAAAACTATCTGGTAATGGCTAAAAAATAGGAAAGTAGATCTCTGGAACAGAATGACATACAAGAAACAGTGGTAAAAGATTATAATAACCCTCTTTTTGACAAAAGTAAACACTCAAGTTTTTGGAATAAGAATGAAGTATTTTAAGAGTTTAAATTTAGGTTTTATCCTAAATATGAAAGTTATAAAATAATATTGTGGTAGCCAATTTTAAAATATTAGAGCTTAAATCAAAATGACTTTTAGCAGCTTTATTTACAAAGAGGTGGGAAGAGTGAAAATGTAAATGTAGATAAAGAGACAGATTCCTAACAATTCTACCAGCCTTTCTACAGTGAAGTCAGGCTTAGTCCCAGCAGGGGTTTCCCCAAGGCATTGTCTGCACATGGATTTCCCAGTAATCCTCAGGCAGAAGACCCAGTGGTATCTTCAGCCAGGGTTTTCTGCTAGGGCCCCTGAAAAGTGTCACTTCCTTAATGCAGTCTTATTTGAACCCTTTCCTCTTGCAACACTCCAGTGAAAACCATCTTTCCCTAACAAATTCATTCATGACTTTGTCTTCACTTATTTTTTTTTTCAATAATTTCCATTGAATTGTTACTCACTCCTTTAGGTGCCCTCTCTTATACCAAAAATAGTTTTGTTTATTTGTTATTGTTTTAAGAAAAAGAGAAAAGTCAAGGCTCATGTGATGTTATATCCATGTCTATGTATTTGTATCTCTGGAGAGCTACAAAGGAGTGGAGAGAGGGATCCTCTTCATTTTTGCAGCCTTCCTTGTATTCTAGAATTTCACAATATTCATTTCAGATAGTTTTAGGGAGGGTTGTTCTATGTCCTCATGTATATTGTTTTCCTGGCTCAGTTTACTTCACTTTGAATCATTACACTTAAATCCTTCTGTGTTTCCAATATTCTTTTGACAATCACTCAGACACACATATATTCTGTTATCTAGTGACACTGACCTGCGAGCTGCTCTTCAAAGAAGATATTCCTTCTCCTATCCTCAAGTATTGACAGGGCAGTTCTCCTTCCTGATATCCTCCTAATTTCACTGGATTGCTCCAAGTTCCATTTAAAATGCTACTTTTTACATGAGATCTTTTGCAATTGCCCTTGATTTTAGTGTTTTTCTTACACTGATCATTTCCAATTTTATATTATGTGTATACATACATACATACATACATACATACATATATATACATACATACATATATACATACATACATATAGATAGATAGATAGAGAGAGAGAGAGAGAGAGAGAGAGAGAGAGGTACAACTATCTATCATTCTATCTACCTATCTAACAATCATTCTATCTATCTAGCATTCTATTTATCTTTCAGTCTATTCTATCTTTCTGTCTGCTCATCTATTTTATCTACCCATTGTTGTTTGCGTAGTTTCCTCAATGGGACTGTAAGCTCCTTGAGAATGGGGGCTCCTTTTTGCCTTTCTTTCCATTCCCAGGGCTTAGTCAAGTGCCTAAAATGTATTAGTTACATAATGGATGCTTGGCGACTTGACTACCACAAAAAGGGATGCTACAAATATGTTGGTATATTTGGAATCTTTCCTTTAATCACTGATCCCCTTGGGGAATATTTGCATCTCTGCTTCCAGTACGAAAGATAACAATTAATTCCCAAATGAAAGAATGAATGATCAAATGAATGAATGTCTAATTACACAAAAAGCCCGGCCACTTAGACTCCATCCACTATCACTGACCTCCTTGCCTTTTTTTGAAAGATGTCAGGCAGAAAAATCAAACACTAGCAAAGAAAACAATGTGTTGAATTAAGGGTGGAAAATTTCAACTATTCATACCAAAATAACCCAGTGGAGATAATCGACATTTGCTGAATTGAACTGAGTTCTTTGGTCAGACTGTAGTCACATCAGCACTACCTTCTGAGGCAACAAAATGAGGCTGATCACTAAGGAAACCATATTGCGCTCAGCCAATGAATCCTAGGCAAACCAAGGGATTCAATCATGCTGCCCTTTGTCGTGAAGTATCTGCAGCCATTTCAGTATTCCACCACAGATGAAAAGGAAATAATCCTCAGCAGAAGCATGTACAGAACTTAGCTGGGGGGTGGGTGGGGAGGGAGGGAGAAGGTTATGATGTAAATAGAGCTGATGCCTTTATGAGTCCATTTCAATAAAAGGACTCTCATATACAGAAAGGCACAGGAATCTCTCGTGAAAGGTCATTGTCTCCTTTAGTTCAGATTTATAAAGTACCTGCCACACTTCAGTGAACTTTACTGTACTGAGCAGGTAAAAATGGAAAAATTCTTAGCATGCATGATTAAATAAAAGGAAACCCTTCACTGCCGTGGCTTTTTCAACATGGTTAGAAATCAGTAATTCGCACCTGACACTTATTTCTATCATCATGACAACCTTGAGCAAAGGATAACTGATGGTGTTCATTTCTACTGCTGGACATGTAATCGGGGGGGGGGTGAGTTTTTTTCTCGCTCTTTATTATTCTGAATGGAGAATTTGAATGTGTGTTTCCATTTATATCTGCTAAGTACCATTTCACGGAGGCCCTTTCCCCCCACTCTCCGATTCACCCACATCAAACTAAAAATACAATCAAAGCTGTTCTTTTAAAGCACACCACGAATCCTAACTCCATACCACTGCCATTACTCTTTAACTCCCATAATTATGCTCTTCCACTGCCCTCTGACTCTCTAAGGATGCAGGGCAGGCTGGCGTGGAAATGAGCCTCATTAATTCCTGTCTCTGCAATGGAGTCTTGTAAGTAAAGGTTGGCAGCTGTTTCCCACTGGTAACTGCAGGGAAGACTTTAGGGACCCAGAACTCTTTTGCAGTTTGGGGGATGTTACTGAAAAGAGCACAAGATTGGCCAGTTGTACACACTGGTTTCAGTTCAATTAGGTTGATATTTATTAGGTGGCTGCCATATGTCCAGCACTGAACAATGCACAGGGGATACAGAGATGGAAAAACCGGCTCCTTCTTTGCACTGAAGATGTTAAGTATATCTGGAGGTAAATCAGACCAAATCCTTTGGGTACTTCCAAAAAATATCTCCTAACTGCTCCTATCTACCTATTATTAATAACATGCGTGAGGCATATTAAATTAGCATATTCATTTGCATACTTAATTCTTTATACCTAATCAAATGTGGAGTTGCAGGTCTCACTTCCATATATCTAAACTACTTAAAGCCTTTAAGGAGAAATGATGTTGCTGGTGGAATTTCTCCATCCAAGGCTTACAGATTGCCTAAGTTTTAACTTTGGGAAAGAGATTGGAATGTTGACTAGGTTACTACCATTTAGCCAGGTTTGTCTAGAGTGACCTTTCTTCAGTAATATCAAAATAACCGAACTTAACATCTAGTAAGGAAGAACAGGAAAACTAGGAATTTTGAGAGTAGCATCCCTTTCCTTCCCAGGTAACATATCTTGGCTGAATTATTCCCCCCCCCAAGACTGCCCATATAATTTAAGGATCCTTCTCCCTCTCATTCCACTTATTGAGATGCTATGAAAACGGTAATCTGACTGTGTGTTCATACTGCTTTCCTGGGGAATTACCATCAGGCATGAAAAATGCTACCGATGGCCCTGTGGAATGTAAGCTCTGTGTGATGTAAATGATTATACACGAGAAGTTTTGTAGTCATTCTTCCTCAGAGAAGAGACACATCAGTCAATCCTGATACCATTCCTTATCAAGGTTGAGCCATGCAGAATGTCTGCCCAATGAAGATCTCCTACATTTAAAATGGGGTGGACTCCATAGGGTGGGGGATCTCTGTATGACTCAGACATGCTGAAACATTGTATGTCAAGCTAAGTGAATCTGAGTGAATGGGATGCTTCGCTCTATGAGCAGACAGTGTATTCACTGATATTGGGGAAAAGAGGAGGTCATGAGAAGGAAGAGGTGGTGATAACTGACAAGGGAGGAAAAGGCATGGCCATACAATCCACACATACATAGCCTTTGCTGGGCTACTGTTTCTTCTGCCAAGGGGAATGGTATTTGGACTGGAAATGAAGTGAACAAAAACTGCTCATAGAGATTTATTTTACTTTATTTTTATTGTCATACAAATTACACTTCCACAGATCATCACATTGCTGATAGTAGCCAAGTTTTCACAGAAAATCATCATATAATATTGCTGTTATTGCGCAAAATGTTCTCTCAGATCTGCCTATTTTCCTATGCCTCAGTTCCTATACATTTCCCCAGCAATTTCTGAATTCATAGCCTATCTTTCTTTTAACACGATAGTATTTCATCGCCATCATGTACCACAATTTGTTCAACCATTCCCCTATTGATGGACATTCCCTCAATTTCCAATTCTTTGTCACAACAAAAAGAGCTAGTATAAATATTTTTGTAGAAGTAGCTTCTTTCCCATTTTTTATTATGTCTTTGGGATATAGAACAAGTAGTGGTAATAGAGGATCAAAGAATATGCACAGCTTTATAGCCCATTGAGCATAATTCCAAATTGCTCTCTGGAATGATTAGATCAGTTCACAACTCCATCAACAATTCATTAGTGTCCCGGTTTTGTCACATCCCCTCCAACATTTACCACTTACCTTTACTGCCATATTGGCCAATTTGATAGATGTAAGAAGGTACCTCAGAGTTGTTTTAATTTGCATTTCTCTAATCAAGAGTGACTTAGAACATTTTTTCATAAGATTATTGTTGGATTTTATTTATTCTTATGAAAATTGCTTGTTCATATCCTTTGACTATTTGTCATTATGAAAATAGATTGTATTTTTAAGAATTTGACTTAGCTCTTAATAAATTTGAGAAATTAGACATTTATCAGAAATATTTGTTATAAATTATGTGGATACTTTTCCTAATGTTAAACCACCTTGCATTCCTGGTATAAATCCCATCTGCTCATAATCAATGATCTTTGTGATAAATTGCTGTATTCTCCTTGCCAGTATCATATTTAAATTTTCTGCATCTATATTCTTTAATGAAATTGGCTTATAATTTTCCTTTTCTAGTTTTAATCTTCCCAGAATTAATAATAGTACCATATTTGTTTTATGAAAAGAGTTTGATTGGATTCCTTCTCTGCTTATTTTCCCAAATAATTTGTGTAGTATTGGGATTGATTGTTCTTTAAATGTTTGATAGAATTCACTTGTGAATCTTTTGGGTCTTAAGGATTTTTCTTAGGGAGTTATTTGTTTTAGCATTAAATTATTTAGTTTCCTATTATTTTTTATTTTTCTTTCCATGGAACGTAACTGATTATAATTTTTATTACATTATGATCTGAAAAAGATGCAGTTAATATTTCTACTTTTCTCCTTTTGGTTGTGAAGTTTTTATGCCCAAATATATGGTCAGTTTTTGTTAGGAGCCAGGTACTGCTGAAAAAAAGATATATTCTTTTCTATTCCCATTTAATTCTCAACAGAGATCTATTAGTCCTAACTTTTATGAGATTTCATTCACTTCCTTTACTTCTTGTTTATTTTTTTTGTTTTATTCATCTATCTAGATCTGAAAGGGGGGAGTTGAGGTCCCCCACTAGTATAGTTTTACAATCTATTTTTTCATGAAGTTCATCTAATTTCTCCTTTAAAAATTTAGAGGTTATGTTTTGTATTGTACTTGTATTCTTCCTTATTATTTCTTGGGGGTATAAACTATGATAATTAGATTAAGCCTACACTGCCCATCTTTAAAATTAATCACCAAAGGTGAGAACACCTCTAATTCTTGGAGGTCCATAACCCATATGTGCTAGAGTGAGTGACGAATTAGAATTGCCTGACCACCCCCTAGGTGTTCTATGAGAAAGCGTCTATTGTGATTAGACAGGGGGCCAACACAGGTTTTAGTTCCAACCCCCAAAGACATTGCCATCAAAGTCCTGGGAGGGAAAAAAAAGGAGCTATTGGGAAATATAAGGGAAAATAGAATGAAAGTACTAACGAACTCAAAAGGAGGAAATCACAATTAAAGGTCTTGAGAATAAGCAGATACACCAAGGAAGAGATTAATAACAAAAGAAAATATGATATCCAGGTTACCTAAGAGTTTCTCATCTATAAGTAAATATTATAAGAAAAAAAATAAATCAAAGCCCAAGACAGAGAACCCCATGAATTTTCAAGAGGATAAAGAACCATAGCAGGAATCACTGTTTGTTTTAAAAGAGAAATGAGATTTGTACAAACAAAATGTACAGCTCATGCAGCAGAAATAAGTAGCAGGATAAGAAAATTAATTCACAGTGGCACTTCTTTTGAAAGAAACAAAAGAAAAATAAGTAATTGGGAATGCAAATTAATAGAAGTAAATGACAATCTGGAAGAAAAGAATAAAAGAGTAATAATGTTCAAAGAAATAATAATGATCTTCAGGCCCTATACAAACAAAGGACACAATCTCAAAGAAAGGGTACCTAGAGACAATTTAAGGATTATAGATCTCCCAGAAGAAGATGACAAGAAAACAAAACATAATAAAAAACCATAATTCAAAGAATAATTAACAAAATAATCCAAAACTTCTGAACACAGAAAAGTGTCAATTAAAAGAATCCAGAAATCATTTCCAGAAAATTAATGTGAGAGAATCACAGAATCTCACACCTAAAAATTATCATAGAGTCCACTAAATAGTGGGAAAGGGAATCTGAATAAGCATTTTTATAATGCCTGTTTTGTGTCAGGCAGTATCTTAAGCACTTTAAAAACAATGTCTCCTTGAATTAATCTGTATATTTAAAGGGGGGTCCCCTCCACAGCATATTTTTCAAGTGTTCATTCATGCTCTGTTTATGAACCACTCAAGGTAGTCCATTTAACTTTTGGTTGGAAATTATTTCTTTTGTGTTTTTTTTTCCAATGTTTTTATCCTGACATCTAATTTAAACTTGCCTACTTACCACTTTTACCCAAAGATCATAGTATTGGCTTCTATCATCTTGAAAGATAATCTCTAATAGAGGTCTCCAAGAACATCTGATTTATGTCTTTAATATTTTTATTAATTACTAATGGCATAGATGGCTTCTTTTTCAGTTATAGAAGGAACACATCTGGAAGGGAAAGCTAGCTGGAAGGTAAAGTCAGAATTCAAGGATAATGGTACTAGAGAAAACTGAGTCAAATTATAAAAGATGGAATGGAATTGAATAAATATAAAATCTTAAACTTAAGTATCAAAAAATCAGCTTGACAAATACATAATAGGAAAGTCATGGCTCAATAGAAGTTTGACTAAAACATATTTAGAAGTTTTAGTTTAGTACAAGGTCAATGGGCATCAGTAGTGCTGTTTATGAAAATATAGAAGCAAAGAATAACAGTTAACACAATTTTAAGACTGAGTTGAGGGAAATTCAATAACTGATACAAAAAAAAGATGATAGTTTCTTTGTTCATACTGACTTGTCTTCTATTCTGGGCACCACATTCCACATTCTTTGAGGACATGGATAAAGCATACTGCAGCCAGAAAACTTTAGTATCAAGTAAAAAAGTTATTTAAGCTATCGGGGCCATAGTTGCCTTATCCATTGAATTGTAATATTAATAGCTATTCTGTCTAACTCATAAGAATTGTTTTGACATATCCTCTTTAGATGTGGATATCTTAAACATAAAATAATGACTAATGGTCCTTAAACTCTCTGGTCAGTTCTTCCTCTCCCATGAAGATGTGACCTTTCTCCTTACCAAGGCTAAATCTGCCACCATCACAAAAAAGACCATCCCATCCCATCTATTGCCCCTTCTAACACCCCTAATTTATCACTTATATTCAATCGCCCCCTAGGGGTCTAATGGCTACTTCTCTACCACTTAGGAACACATCCAAGTCTTCTCCATTCTGAAAAAAAACTCTCACTTGGTTCTTCTTACTCCAATAACTATTGATCCATTTCTTTTTTGTCCTTTGTAGGTAAACTGTCTGAGATTTTCATCTACAAAGTAGGCCTCTGTTTTATTTCCCCTTACTCTCTACAACCCAGCTTCCAGTCTCATGATTATACTGCAAATGCTTTCTCCAAAGTTACCAATGATCTCTTAGTCACCAAATCCAATGGCCTTTTTGAAATCCTCATTCTTTCCTCTGCAACCTTGGGCACTATTGATCTCTCTCTCTTCTTGGATTTTCTTTTCTCTCTAGATTTTTGGGACATCGATATCTTTTGATTCTCCTCCTACCTATCTGATTACCTCTCATTTGCTGGATTCTCATTCAGATAACATTCTCTCATTATTTCACTCAGGCATGTAGGCCTACTCCTCTCTCTATTGCACTTCACTTAGTGATTTTGATAGCTACCAAGGACTCTCAGGTTTACTTATTCTGTTCCCAACTCTCTTCTGACCTGTGATCTCACATTTCCAACTGCCTTTCAGATGTCTACAAATAAATGATCAATAGACATCTGAACTCGTCATTTCCAAAACAGAATTAATTCTCTTCCCCTCTATTTCTAGTCCTTAAATTCTCTATTATTATGGAAGGTACCATCATCCTCCTAAACACTTAGACTCCTAAGATGGGAGTTATCCTAGACTGCAACTATCTCTCATCTCCCCTCCACCTCCATCCAATATTCAATCAGCTGACAAGACTTGTAAATTTTATCTTGTCAGTGTCTTGAATATGCCCCTTTCCCTTCTCTGACACTGCCAATACTCTGGTAAAGGTCCTCCTTATCTTCTATCTGGACCTTTACAAGAGCCTGCTGGTGAATTTGTCTGCCTCATGTTTCTCCAAACCGTATGGATATTGTGCTAGACCTTAAGTTAGGAAGATATACTCAAATAATAACTGGGTGATATTGGGCAAATCATATAACCCTGTTGCCTCAGTTTCCTTATCTGTAAAATGAGCTGAAAAAGCAAATGACAAAGAGCTCTAGTATCCTTGCCAAGAAAACCCCAAATGTGGTCACACATTCAGACATGACTGAAAAAACTGAACAACAATAGTTTTCCCCCACATTCAATCAATCCTCCACCCAGATGTCAGTCATACTGTCTAGCATAGGTCTTATGATATCACTTGATTGATCAAAAGATTTCAATGGCTCCCAGTTCCACATAGAATAAAGCACAAATTCTTCTGTTTGACCTTTATAACTCTTGAAGGTCTAACCTCCATCTACTTCCCAAGCATATTTTTTAAAACCCTCCTTTCACTTTCTCAGTCCAGTCAAACAAGATGACTACTTATTCCCTATAATCATTTTCCTTTCACTCTCCCTGGGCCTTGGTTCCCCCATCTGAAATTATCTTCTTTATTTTGTCTCCAAAATCATCTCTTTCTCCAAAGAAGAGGTGAAGTACTCCTAATTCATTAACAATCTTCTCCCCTTGCAATTAGACTGTAAAACTTTGTATGTATGTTGCATTTCACTGTTTATATGCAATTCGTTTGTTATTCTATCAAGCGGGAAAAGATAAATTTCTTCCTGGGACACATGATGTGTATGTAAAATGTAAGTTTCTAGAGGGCAAGGACTGCTTCAAGTTGGTCTTCTTGTCTACATCACCAAAGATATAACTTTGCTCAATACAAAAGCTAAATAAATGCCACTTGAAATGAATAGACTTATCTCAAAAGACTCTACACTGAAACTACCTTGTCCTTGCCATGGGTCTACCTGTGTTGTTCCCACTTGGGGGATAGGCAGGGCATTAACTGTCACTGCTGATGGCCAAAGTAGACAATCAGTATGTGAGCTTCAGGTTTCAGAAAACATTGAATCCTTCTGTGGAAACATTATTAATGCTAACAGCCTTCTGAGCTACAAAAGACAAGTGTTCTCCCCATTCCACAATGGAGAAAACTGAGGCTTAGAGATTTGAATGCCACAAAAGAGTCAGTTTTGCATTTCCCAATTCATGGAAGGGCTTGAAATGCCATAGCCCAGGTCCTCGATCCCCATACATGTTATCAAATATCTCCTAAATTCCAGGGCTCTGAACCCAGGTTCACTCTTGGGGCTGGCCCTTTTCTGAATTTTCCTAACACAACATTTGGTCAAACTGTGATTATGTCATCATATGTGTGAAGGAGGATACCTGTATAGGAACTCCCACCCTCCAAGGACATATCTTCCTCTGGGTATCTTATTATATGATCATAGGACTTGCTGGAATCACAGAGAGGGCCAGGATCACACATCTAGTACGTACCCAAGTCATTACTTTGCCAAAATCTTTCTGATGCTATGCCCTATCTAATAAGTGAGATGAATATGTGTTCTAAAGTCCAGAGCCATATGCGGATGTCTGCTGAGCGCTGTCCAAGGTTGATCTTTGTGACAGTTTATATGCAGTACTAATGCAATATCACAGGCTATAGATCTCAGCTGAAGTGGAAAGAAATATCTATCCTAAGGACCAAGGCAACTTTACTATTAAAATAGCAAAACTTAGTTTGGTCCTGGATCACACTGCTGCTGAGGGTAGGGGCAGATCACAATCATTCCCACTGTGTAGTCTCTCTTTCTGGCAGAGGTCTCTGCAGCAGTCTATGTTGACCTATCCTACATCTCACACCTCTGTCTGAAAATGGCTAAGAAGCCATGTTCCTAAAGTCTATCTCCTGCCCTGCCCTACCCCTGCCCAGATCCCTACCTTCCAAAAGGCTGGGATTCTTACTTAGCTTAGGAAGACACAGCCGCAAATCTTGAAGCTAGACCTCCTGCTGATGCTAAATCCTTCCAAACAGAACCCCCAGCTGGGTTTCTCTTCCCCCCACCTTGTCTTGGTCCATCCACCTTAAAGCAGATCTATCCTGCATACTCAGTATTCATCAGTAATAGAAGGCTGCCTACATATTGGGGAATGTTGTCAGGAGTTTCAAACAAGTTAAAGGTGGACTTAAATCCAGAGATTCTCCTCCTAAAGCTTTGGCTTAGACTATGCAGGGTCTAGTGAGTAGGATTTTATTTTTCTTTCTCATTGCTTTTGAAACTCTCCTAATTATTATGGAAATGCAAATCCTGGAATTAAATAGCTCAAAAAGTGTAGGGGACCAAGACCCTATCTCTGGAGCTTAGAGCCTTTTATAATAGGTTTAAACATTCAAAAGTGACTCAGTAGAACCCAATTGTCTCATCACTGGACGTATATCAACAATTCTGGTAAATGCCAAATAGAGAGCGGTTCCCATGTTAATGGGAGAGCAAGCAGGTATTATCACCAAGGGTCTAGATGGTAGAAACAGGGTGAGCCTGTAACCTGACACAATCAGGATTGACTACCCAAATATAAGATAAAAGTTCTACCTACCTGAGCTTGGGCAACTTTGGGTCCTCAGACTTTCTATAGTTTCCCAACAACCCATGAACCCCAACTTGAGCATTAGTGTCCTTGGAATGGCACCATAAGTTAGTGGATAGCACACTGGTCTCAGTACCAGAAAGTCCTGAGATAAAAATCATACCTGGGAACCACCTAGTTATGTAATACTGCACAAGAGACTTCACTGTAACTTAGGCCTCTCTTCTTTAAAATTGGAGGGTTAGACTCGGTGGCCTCAAAGGGCCTTTCTAACACTAACTCTAAGACTCTATAATCCATGATTCAGGTCTTATCTGAGGTCGACCTTCATTAAGGGCCATGGATGATATACCTTCCTTAGACCAGTAATGAGTTCTCCTAAGAATGACTTATCAATACTGGAAGAATTTTCATCTGTCTTTTCTCACAGTCTTTATTCACTGTTCTTTCTCCTTCCAGGTAAGAAATCACAAGGATGGAGAAAAGAATAGGATATGCCTGACTTCCTCATCTCTCCCTGATCTACACAAAGTCTGCAGCCTCCTCACCTACCTTATACCCCTTTGATGTTGCAAAATATTATCTTGAGGGGCAGCTGGGTAGCTCAGTGGAGTGAGAGTCAGGCCTAGAGACAGGAGGTCCTAGGTTCAAATCTGGCCTCAGACACTTCCCAGCTGTGTGACCCTGGGCAAGTCACTTGATCCCCATTGCCCACCCTTACCAATCTTCCACCTATGAGACAATACACCGAAGTACAAGGGTTTATAAAAAAAATATTATCTTGATATCAAGAGAAAAAAGAATAGAAAAAATTAAGAAAATGAATATGACGGAAGATTATTGCTTTTTAATATGAAGAATTCAGAAAACCCTAAGAAGACTTACATGGACCAGTGCTGAATGAAATAGTCATAACCGAGTAAATAATACAAACATGATGAATGCAACCATGTTGAAAAAAAGAAAACAAAACAACAGAATCAACCTGTATATGGAGGAATTGTAGCAACAAACTTGGCCCTAAAGAAGAGATGCCAAAGCATTTCCCCTTCCTTCAATAGAAGGTACAGATAATCAAGCCATTATGACATAAGTTGCACAGCAGTTTTATGTAAGAATGATGGAAAACTTATCTATTCAGGAAAGATAATTAAAGTCCAAAGATTTACTAAATGATGACTTGAAAGGTTTTAAAAATTCAGGATTAGAATTTGCTTTAACTAAGCATGTACAATTATTCAAAATACTTCTGTCTTGAGGACTAAAGGTAAATGGGATAAAATGACTGATTCTTCTCCTAGAGTCCTGGTTATCAATGTTGATAACTTTGTGTCTTGGAGATGAATTAGACCCAAGTTAATAAACTAGTTAACAAATATTTATTAAGCATGAAATATGTGCCAATTTTGTTTTAGGTATTAGGGGTGGGATATGGACTAACCACATAATTTTTGTATAGGAATCTTCCAGAAGAGGAAACCCCTCCAACCAATGCAAACCAGAACTTTCTCCACAACATATGGATTGTTGTGATGGACACTGAGAGGTTAAGGGATTTGGCCTGAGTGAGAGATCCAGTAGGTATCAGAGGCAGGATTTGAACCTAGGTCTTTCTGATCCTGAGGCCATCTCTCTGCCCCCTATTTGGCCCTAGAGAATCAGAGTCAAAAATGCCCTCAAGGAGATCGTGTTGCATAGGAAAATCCAGGTGCACATCTAATTGTATGTAAAATCAATTCAAGGTCATTAGGAGACATTGAAAGGATTCCTTTGGGAGGGGAGCTTGGACCTGAGTTCCAGAGAGGAAACAGAGGTGGAGAGGAGGAATTTCAGACATGGGGGACAACCAATATGGAAGTATATCTACAGGAGAATATCTGTGGGAGAAGAAGACTGGTTTTACAAGTCCAAGAAGTCCATGAAAGAGAGTTATATGAAACAAGGCTTACTTGGAGCCATGGTGGTGAAACGTGCTTCACCAGGAGGCAAGTTCCTTGAGAAATGGTAATAATTTCTCTTTGTGTCCCAAAATCTTGTACAGTAATATGCACACAGTAGGTGCTTAATAAATACTTGACGAATTAAAGTAGAAACATTCTGCAAAACCCCATAAAACAACTAAGCAAACCCACTGCCCCTTGAAGGTTGCAAGCCTGAAAAATGGTGAATACCCTTCAGTAGGAAATGATTCAATGTCTATCCCAGCTGGTAGGTGTGTTCTGACTGCTCTGGATCCCTTCCCATCAATATTGGTGACACCCAGCCCCACCTCTTTCTCCCAGCCATGCCATATTTCCAATTTAAGTAATTTTAAAAATGGGCTAACTTACCAGAACATTTCCCAGCAGGATGAAGAAAAAGAAAATCTGAGGTTTGCTCCGGTAGGGATAAAATACGCAGACAGCTCCCATCTTATCTTTGTCACACGTGTAAGCTCTATTTATTCATGCCTGCAGTGTTCAAGTGGGGAAATATCATTGTGAGATTTGAGTTATAAAGTCAGCGATTCCAGCACACCATAATGGAAATTTATTCTAATCTGTTTTTATCTGTTCTTTCTCAAAGAATTCTCCAGCCCCTTAATCTGCACCCCATTCGGTGTTTGTTAACACAGTTGCCTGTCTTTCAATTATTTCGGTACAAGACTGCTGCCTAATGCAGAGTAATGAACAGACAAAAAAAGTCAGCCACATGCCATTAGATTTCAGCTGAGTTAGACATTCTCGGGCAAAGCTTCCTTCCCCATTTTCCTGCTTTTGATGACCGCACACACGCATGCACGCACATACATACAAATAAACACAGGCTCCCCGGGGCCAGGCTACTGCACGGTGGAATTGTAATTCAGAAGGTCTCTGTTGGCTTTGCAGGGCCAGCCGAGCAAAGGTCAGGCCATCAGGAATGCTTTTCTGAAGGCCAGTTCAATGTCATTGTTGGTTGTCCCAAGTTAATAAAGAATTCAGGAAATGGAGCCTGTGCATCTCCCTCCTTTGACTGGAGGACAGAAGCTCTGTCCACCGTCCACCCGTTCCTGGTGATTTTAGCCACACGCCTTTTATTGGAAGTTTTATCCCCAAATATATAACATTCATTTTTCACCAAGTGCTGGGGGGAGCTGGGGAACATTTACTCCAAATCTAATAAAGATTTTAGAGAGATTTTCTAACCAAAGACTTCAACTTGGTCATAAATTATGAATGAACTCTAAATGCTTAATAAGAAGGGACTGGAAAGACGCCATAAAGAAGGCCTGAAATATCACCGGGATATCAGGCACAATTGTCTTCCAAGGAGGCTGACTGAAGACAATAATAACAAGCCTAATTACATACTACAGTCGTAATGAATCCCGGGGTTGGGCGGAATTTTCCACATGTCCTTCCCACCATGACTCTCATTTGTTTTATGTAATCTAGGAACTGGCCCAAACCCCAAATACCTTCAGACTGCAGTGGGTGCACATGCATGCAGACATACACACAGACTTTCCATGGCTTCTGGAAGTGTTATATTTCCTTTTATCCGAGTCTCTGAACCCAGGCCCCTGAACACACCCACCTTTGAGTAGCCTTCCCTTTATTTACAGGCCCCAAGACCCTAGACTAGTGATGGCGTGGGTGATGTGAGAAATCAGGGGAGAGGTGGGGGAGCAGCCTGGCCACACTTCCCTCTGGCATGCTAGTAATGAACTCTAGGCTGAGGAAAAAGTGCACATGCCCGCAGAGAGGGCTCTGAGTGCCCCCTCTGGCATGTGTGCCATAGGTTCACCACCACAGCCCTAGATTTGTCTCCTGACCCCCTCCTCTCACTTGGTATTTAGGGAGCTCACATCTACTCTACCTCTCATCCAGACAAGGTGCCCAACTAAGGTGGAACAGAGAGGCAGGAAATGGACCTGCAGACAGTCATTCAGGATAAACGGAAGGAGGAGAGTGTGAAGGGGAAATTTACCCTCCCCCCTTTCTTGGGTCACACAGGCAACATCTGTCTGTAAACTTCTGCATACATCTGCATACTTCTGCATAACATGAGTCTGAACTTGACCTAGATGTGAAAGACAGGATAAAAGGGGTTAAGCAGGAAGCCTTTGTGCTCTCTCTCTCTGGTTTTAGACCATGAAACTTTGGTGTGGGGGTGCTGCTGAAAGAGCCACGTGGGTAGCTAGACTAGGCCCTCTTCTTTTACCTATTTGAGTAGTTCTAAATAAACTTTATTGAAATCTAAGAACCAGAGTTCTAATTTTATACTAACAAGAATGAATTTCTCCAAGAATAGGAATAGACATAAAGGCAATCCTAATGATTACGTGTCCTTGTTCAGAATACATGGAGAAACAGACCTTGGTGGTTGGAGGGAGGGGTTACTGTTGGGGTCTAAATAGTATCCAAATGTTTGGATCAACTCCTGGTATTCTTTTTTACCTGAAGTGCTACTGTGAGCCATGGAAAAACAATCAGTACCAGTCTTGATGTTGGCACCTATTTAACAATGTAGTGAACTTTCTCTGTTTCCAGAAGTTAATGGTCAAGGATGAGCAGGGAAGAGAAATAAACTTATAGTCCAGAATCTCTATGATCAAATCTCTTCATTCAAACTTAGTAGCCGTAAGATCATGGACAAATCATTTTACTCTGAGAGTTTTACTTTCCTCATTTGTAGAATGAGAATCATTAACCTTTCAATAAATAGCTAATAAAATTTTTGTTAAGCTCAAAACAAACAATTCACGTCAAACATGTTTAAACCCTTACTTTCTTATCTTCAAATCAATGCTAAGTATTGTAGTAAGGGCTAGGCAATGGAAGTAAAGTGACTTCCCAGTGTCTCATAACTAGGAAGTGTCTGAAGTCAAATTTGAACCCAGGACCACCCATCTCCAGCTCTGGCTCACTGAGCTCACTGAGCCACCTAGCTGCCTCTGATGTTAAACATTTTTGAAGGACTTGAAAGAATCTTCTGTGAAAGCTAAGTCCTATTATAAGTAGTTTTCCAAAAACAGCATCTTAAGATGGGTAGTTTCCAAGCTCTGAGCCAATCACTTTGAGTTACTCTATGCCTGGTTGAAGACTTTAGGAAAACCTTCCCTAACTAAGATCCTTCCATTTGGTTTCAGAATATTCATGGACAGGACCTCAGCCGACCTCCCCAGAGTTTCCTAGAGCCATTTAATTGATCTACTTCATTTAACAGAAGGTGTTTGCCTTTTGCCCTAATTTCAGGGTATGTCTTTGGCAAAAGTGCAGTAGTCACTCAAGAAATATTTATTAAGTACTTACCAGACACTGAAAGTATTGGAAATACCCACAATATAAAAGAGTCTCTGCTCTCTACAAGCTTACAATCTAACTAGAGAGAAACTATGCAGACAACTATGGACAAGCAAACATCCAGAGGATAAATTAGTGAGATTCAACAGAATAAAGGCCCTAGAATGAAGGGGGATTAGGAAAGATTTCCTGTAGAAAATGGAATTGTAGCTCCAACTTAAAGGAAATTAGGGAAACCCAGAGGTAGACATGATGATGAAGGGGTTCTCCACATGGGAGACAGCCAGGGGAGAGACAGGAAATGAGTGTCTTGTATGAAGAGCAAGGAGGCCAGTGTCAATTGATCACAGAGTACCTGAAGGTATGTAAGATACAAGACTAGAAAGATCATATGGAAGTTGGGCTAACACTTTAAATTCAGTTTATTCCATTTGGATCAGGAACTCCTCCTGTGGAAAGACCCCACCACCACCACCACCATTTGAGGTCATCACTTGCTCTGCAATCCCTGAGAGTGGCAGGGGCACTGACTTGCCAGGAGTCACATAGTATATTCCAGGAGGGAAATTCAAACTAAGCTGTCCCTGATTTCTACAGGGGAGCTTTCTTCATTATTCCACTCTTCATGCTCTTCTGCTACCTTGTGTATTTTAATAGCTCCTACCATTTTCTTCAATGTACAACCCATCCTTGACCCTGCAATCCAGGAGCCATGGTTGTTGACAACGAGAAGCTGGAGAGCCTTTCAGGGGGGGATGAGGATGGGCAATACCCCTGAATCCATGTCATTTGAGGATCAATGGAAGAAAATGGGCAGAGTTAGCCTAGTTTAAAAATGACTATCAAGGGAGGGTGGAATTAGCCTTATTCTTCTTGAACCCAGCAGACAGAAGGAAGAGGAGTAACCAAGGGACTAATTTAGCCTAACTGCCTCCCTGCAGAGAAACAAGCGAGCAAATCAAACCTCCTACCAATTAGAGCTCTGTACCAAAGAGTTTGGCCTCCTAAAGTAGAGGTGAGCTCTCTTTTCTTGAAGATCTTGAAGCAAAGCATGAATGATCATTGGTCATCAGGTATATGACAGTGGGGAATCTTGTGTGTTTGTTTGCTTTGGTCTGGCTGCTCATCAAAGTACCTTCCAAATCTCAAATTACATGGTTCAATAGAATCCAATACCATTTGCTTTGTTTGAAATGTAGAGGCTTTCACAGTCTGGCTCTAGTCTACATTTCCCGCCTGATTATTCTTAGCGTAGCCTCCGTTCCAGCCAAATTGCTGAATCTGTGCTTCTCTGTGACACGGCCTTCCACTTCACAACTGTGTGAACTCTTCATCTCCTCTAAGACTAAGTTCAGGTTCCTCTTGATACAGGAACTCTCCTGATTTCCCAGGCGTTAACACCCTAGAATAAGAGTGCTCTACTTCTTTCTGATTGGCTTATGAGTACAGATTCTCTTCCCATAGGCAACAGAAGCTCTTGGAGGTCAGGGATGCTGAGGGAAGCACAACAGAATAAGAATGGAAATTGTCTGGAAATCCTTGCAGTATTATGGACATGTAAAGCCTCAGTGTGGTCACCACATGTGACCGTATATGGCAGGCCCTTGACACAGTGGCTGGCACACAGCAGGGACTCTAGAAATGCTTCTTGGGAGCTTTTATTTTCTTCAATTGTTAGCACTTTGCCCATTTCCAAGAATTTGCTTTGGGTATCATTTGGGGGATCCATTTAACAACTGCATCAATAATCATCGAAGCAGTTTAAAGATGCAGGGAAAGACTTTTTAAATCCTGTGGCCAAGCCTTTGTGAATGCTCGAGATGAAAGCTCCTGCGTATCAGTGGGAAGAGGGAGGAGGCCAGGGAACACAGAATTTCACACTATCCCCTGCCCTTCCGGGTCTTCTTCAAAAGCAAAGTCCTCCCAAGCATGAACATCCTAGCGGGGGCCCCATCCCCCCGGCATATAATGCCCTGCACATCTGGGGATTACACACTCTTTATGCCTCCTCTAGCCTTGCCAAGTCCTGCGTCTTTACAAAGTTTCCTCCTGCTGCTTAGGGGAAAATCGACTGGAACAATCCTCTTTGGGAGCTGGAATGGCTGCTCTCCCAGAGCTGGAAGGAGCTTCGTGATCCCTGAACATGCCACGGGAGTTCTGAATGATATTCTGGCTCAGAGAGCTCAGCTCACATCAGAATATGCTGAAAACATGGAGATAATAAGTTGGACTCTTATATGACTCAGTAGATGCCATCCTGCTTCTTGACCTCTCAGTGTCCCGGGGGCTGGAGAGGTTATTCAATCCTCAGGGGGGTTGCAAAGCTCCATAAGTCTGGCCCTTTGCTCCTCCCTTTTCAAAACTTAAGCTGTCAAAGCAGGGCATTTCCTAGAAATGCTACCCCATGATTTGATTCCTGCTGTTCCTTTCATACTTGTGCAAACAAAGAACATTCTTCTAGGGCTCCATTCATGATTAGAGCTGTAGTTAGAGAATGAAGAAGGGGAATCAGGATCTTCCATGAGACACACCTTGGGGGTCTTTAACATCCAGATGGACGTGGGTTAGATCTTTTGGAAAGTTATATAGGAAATTGTGAGGGCAGTTAGGTGGTGCAGCAGACAGAATGCAGGCCTGAAGTCAGGAAGATTCATCTTTCCAAGTTCAAATCTAGCCTCAGACACTTATTAGGTGACCTTGGACAAATCACTTAATTCTATTTCTTCAATCTCCTCATCTGTAAAATGAGCCAGAGAAGAAAATGACAAACCATTCCAAGATTTTTGTCAAGAAAACTCCCAATGGAGTCATTAAGAATCAGATTTAAATGAAAATGACTTAAAAAGCAATATGAAATTGTCTTCATACTACTATAATGGGGGGTCCGAAGGTCATGGGCAGTTACTGTGCATCTTTTGGCAGAGAAAAGGTGCTATTGTCCTCAGAAGAGAAAAGAGACCCAGAAATTTGGAAATAAAAGAGACAAAGAGTGGATTGATAAATTGGGCTCATAACTAAAAAAAAACCTAGAAGAAAAACAAATTAAAAATCCCCAACTAATAGCTAAGATCTGGGGACAAGCAAGGATACCCATCATTGCCACTCTTATGCAATATTGTATCAGAAAAGTTAGCTATAGCAATAAGAGAACATAAACAAGTCAAAGGAATATAGAGAATGAAGAAATAAACAATTGTTTCTGAAAATGATATTAAGCTTTACTTACTTGGAATCAACTAAAAACTATTTGATATAATTAGCAATTTTAGGGGCAGCTGGGTAGCTCAGTGGATTAGGGTCAGGCCTAGAGACGGGAGGTCCTAGGTTCAAATCTGGCCTCAGACGCTTCCCAACTGTGTGATCCTGGGCAAGTCACTTGACCCCCATTGCCCACCCTTACCACTCTTCCACCTAGGAGCCAATTCACAGAAGTTAAGGGTTTAAAAAAATAAAATAAAATAATTAGCCATTTTAGTAAAGTTGTAAAATATAAAATAAATCCACATAAATCATCAGCATATCTATGTATTACCAAAAAACTCTAGAAGCAAGACGTAGAAGAGAAATTCCATTTAAACTGTAGACAACACACAATACTTGGGATTCCATCTCCCAAGACAAACTCGGGACCAGTATGAACACAAATACAAAACACTTTTCGCACAACTAAAGTCATATTGACAAGTGGAAAAGATTAATTGTTCATAGATTGAAAAATTTCATACCAGTGAAACTGCCAAAAATATGTTATCAAGCTAGAAAACTTACTAAAAATTACTCTATAAGAAGGAAAGGTCAAGAGTATCAAGAGGATTAGTGAAAAAATATGAAAGAATGTGGCTTAGTCATACCAGATCTCAAAGTATATTGCAAATTGATAATCACCAAAACAACCTGATACTAGTTAAGAAATACAGTGGCAGGTCTGGGTTAAGAGACTGGGTATACAATGCATAGTAGTAAGTGACCATCGTAATCATGTGTTTGGCAAACACAAAATCCAAGCTTTTGGGACAAGAAACAAACCTTTAACAAAATTCACTGGGAAAACTGAAAGCAGTTTGGTAGAGACTAGGCATAGACCAACAGGCACATTTCATACTAAGATAAGTTCAATGTAGATACATTATTTAGAAACATAAAGGATGAGCATAAGCAACTTTGTGGACTATGTGATTCTGAGCAAGGCTTTTAGCCACTCTAAGCCTCAGATTTGATATTTAAAAATGAAGAGATTGAAAAGATTATTAATAATAATAATTTTCAAGGATAAGGGAAACAACTTACTTGTATAGAAATATTTCTAGCAGTTCTTTTAGTGGTGTCAAAGAATTGGAAACTGATGGATTATCCTTGTACAACTTGTGGTATATGATTGCAATGTAATACAATTGTGCCATAAGAAATGATGAACAAGATGATCAAAAAACCCAGAAAGATTTATATGAAGTGATGCAAAGTGAAATGGGCAGAACCAGGACAACACTGTACACAGTAACAGTGGTAAAGTACAACGATCAACTACGAATGACTTAGCTGTTATCAGTAATGCAAGAATTGAGGACAACTTCAAGAGACCCATGATGAAAAAGGCTATTCACTGCCATTAAAGGAAGTAAAGGAATATAAAAACAGATTGAAGCATACTTTATTTCCTTCATGATTTTTTCTCTAGTATAAGTAATTGGTATATTCTTTCACAGCATAACAAGCATGAAAATATGTACTGTATGATAACAAATATACAGGCAAGAGAGAAAACATGGATTGCAAAACGTCAGAAAATGATTACCAAAAATTATATCAACATGTAATTTGGACAAAAATAATAATAATTTTAAATTTATTGTTAAAAACAACAGCTGAGCTTATTTAGCGATTTAAGGTTTGCAAAGTATTTTATCTATGTTAATTTACTTGTTTTCTTAAAGGTATAAATGGCTGTTTGCAAGATATGTTTTAATTTCTTCTGTGCTATTGAGATGGTCTCCCATTTTTTAGTCACATTTTCTTTTGATAGCATAGACATATGTTGACAGGGGAATCTAAATAACACTGGTGAAATTGAAGAATTAAAGTTCTGCCATAATTCTCTGATATTTAGACAAGTATCCTGTTTTCTCTGTAACACTGCCTTTTGTTGGCCTGTTGTGGGAACATTTCACAAACCCAGGTATAAATATATGATACATTTTTGTTGTTGTTGTTGCTAAGAGCAGAGGGTTCATAGATGATCCCTTCAGTGGTTTCACACAGTCCTCAATCTCTTTCATTTCAATGATTTTAGGGGTTTTTATCTTTTCCCAAAGCACTGAAATCAAATATCTGATTGCCCATTGTGATTGCAGAAGGTCGGTCCACATGATCAAAATCAAATGATAGTCCCATAGTGTGATTTTATACCATGTTCCTTCTGAAATTCTACTAAAATGCTTTGCTCTAGCTAATAAGAAGGAATGTGATGGTCTGGTTTGATTTGACTTTCTCTCCTTTCTTTTCCCTGGTATCAAGTAGAATATAGTGACCAAAGAGGAGACCCTTCCTTTGTAGATAATCACAAACAACCAATAAGTGCTGAATCTCAAACAATTAATGAGATCTAGAAATGCCCTCTTCTATCAATGAGGGATTAGGTTAGAGGATGATCAAAGACCCTTCTGCTCTGAACCCCCTTATCTTGTAATCCTAAGGCACCAAGGTCGCCTTCCATATTCTTTTTTTTTTTACTTTGTCTTCCAATTACAACCTGTTCTAGAGATTTTAAAAATGTTGGGTTTATTCAGGCATTTAGGGACCAGAACAGAGTCACATTCTAGGATTTGCAAGTTTTAGTGAAACACATGCTAATTCTACAACACATTGCATACAATGGTGGTGCTTAAAATGCTTTATTGGTTCTTTCTATGTTTAACAAAATTGTCCCATTGGAATAATTCCTTGCAAGCTTCCTCACTTATAGCAAAGAAAAACTTTTCAACAAGATAAACTGATATGTCTTCAATGGCTAATGATATATGCCGCATTCTCTACCTTACTGTCTAGAGGAATTATGGGTATTAGGAAAATTAACTTAATTTCATGAGGGGACTTATAAGGGACAAATCTATGCTATTACTCTATTGATGGATCTGAGCATTGGTCCATTTTGGAAAACAATTTGCCATTATGAGAGAGAAGTCACTCAACTGTTCATACCTTCCCAAGGAGGCATCTGACTATAGAACTAATAGATGCCCTGGGGAAGTTTTAAAAAGTCACCACATGCACCAAAATATTCATAGGAGTCTTTCAGTAGTAGCCTAGAATTAGAAACAAAGGGATTATTGATTGGGGAGATAGTTGAAATATAGTATATGAATATCATGGGAGAGCATTTCAAAAGAATAAAATAATATGAGAAAAATCACAATAAAATAAATAATAAATATAATAAACTCATGATATAAAATAAACAATAAAAATAAATATGAGAAATTCAAAACCTGGTAAGGCATGTATGATGTGATATAATTAAACATAACCATCAAAGAGTATACAGATGGCTATAATAATGTACCTGAAAGAAAAGCCAAGTCTATAATAATCACAATGACCAATAGTGGTTTCAGAGAATAGAAGAAAAAGCATATCCTCCCCTTCATTAGAGAGGTGGGAGACTACAAGCATAGAATGTCGAGTCTGCTCTTGGAAGCAATCATTTGTCCGTTGAACTTTATTCAAATTTTTCTTTGTTATATGGGATGTTACTTGTGAATTCATCTTTAAGAATGGGAAGTATATTGGGAAATAATTCTGATGTTTAAAAAAACATAAATAAAAGCTTTTAACTGGGATATAAAGGTAAGACTTGTCCCACACTCTGGTCAAAACTGTGGCTGAACAATAGCTCCTGTTGACTCTACTGAACTTACCTTCCTAAAATTTTCAATTCCCTCCTTGTCTATTCATTTTACTTCTTTTCTGAATACAGCTTTTGAGAATCAATTGACAAAATCAATTCTGTATATAATAGACCAAACTTCCAGCCTTCAAAAGAGCAAAATGGTCTTTTCTGATTTCTTCTTTTGTAATTTGAATTTGTATATTTTATGCTTTGGAAATATGATTAGAATGGAACATAACTTATAACAATGCCCTGGAGTCTTAATGCCAAGGAAAGAATCCCAGGCTTCACCTGCTCTGTTCATTTTTCCACTTTCCTTCCAGAAATTGTTTCTGTCAATTTTAATTTCCTTTGGGTTGAGTGGAAAGGGGATGGATACAGACAGTTCTCTCTACCAGCAAACTGGAATGGAGGATGAGGAAATGTGTTCTTTAGAAACAAGTTCCCCAGGAGTTCTGTTGTCTGAGTTTGTGGCAGAGAGCCAAATATGAGAAACCATTGATGGAAGAAGAATCTGAACTTTTGGACTAGAAAAGAATGTTAGAGGTTGCCAAGGATACCAGGACAAAGAGTAAGTCAATCAATGTATGAGTACCTACTATGTGCCAGGAATTATGCTTAATGGCAGGAAAGCACACACACACACACACACACACACACACACACACACACACACACACACTGAAAAAGATCATCCCTATCCTCAAGAAGCTTACAATGGAATGGAAGGGGGAGGGGGAGACAATACACAAAAGGGAGTACCTGGAATGGGGACCTATTGGAAAAGTGAAAAGGAGTGCATCAAGGTTGGAAACTGAGAATTATCTGGGCCTCCTTCTATGGAGGTTCTAGGAAAAGCTCTCAATCCCTATTTCCCTTAATGAAAGGAAAGCTGAAGGGTAAGCAATACCTGCTAAGGTGAGAGTTCTAGAGCTGAAGTGATTTTATAGGATGATAAGATTCCTGGAGCATAATGGGAAAATCCAATGAAGTACACCCTGGTGGAGAAATGAAGCTTAGAGGAAGAGAAAGAAGGAGGGAGAAAAAAAAAAACAGTAATAAGTACTTACTAAGCATAAGAGGATTAACACCAATGATGAAGACTTGGAGTCCACTACCTCTCACTTTCAGTTGTAAAACAAGAAAAGCTTCAAGAAAGCAATAAACTGTTTTTGTATTTTAGAACAAGCATTTCTTAGTTGTTAGAGTTACAGTGACTCGCAAAGGAAGGAATGAAAGAATGGCTTCTGTACTTTTTCATTGTTGTATATAAATTGTTAAAACATTCAAATTGTGGACTTTTGCTTCTAAGAAGGGAAGATTCCTGTTGCCTCAATTAAAAACCAGGGCTCTCAGAAGCATGATACATAAAATAAAAACCTCTGGAGGGGGAAGCTGGGTAGTTCAGTGGATTGAGAGCCAGGCCTAGAGATGGGAGGTCCTAGGTTCAAATCTGACCTCAGACACTTCCCAGCTGTGTGACCCTGAGCAAGTCAATTGCCTACCCTTACCACTCTTCTGCCTTGGAACCAATACCCAGTATTGACTCCAGGACAGAAGGTAAGGGTTTAAAAAAACTCTGGAAATTATATGGAACAAAGATGAAGTCCAGTTAGAGCACAGTAAACCAGGTCTTTTGATCCCCTACCTAATATGGATGCATAGGATAAGAATAGTTCCTATGTAGCACATATGTTTCATCACTGAGAGAACTGTCACTGGCTACTGAACAGGAACTCAGTGTGTGTCTAAAAGGAGCAGCCTTCCCCTTCATTGGCATTTTTTTCTTTGCTGTTTTGAGGAGAAAAAATTACTTTGAGCTACCTTGATAGCTAGGGTAGAGAGGAGATAGTTGTTTCTTTCCCACCTCTCTGATAGAAGCTATGAACATATCCCTTCCTCTGCCTCTTTATACTTTCTCCTGATCTTAAGTGGATGGTTGTTTTGAGATTCAAGTGCACAGGTGATCTTGTAAGTGTGGGAGATTCAGAGGGCCTGTCAGATTTCCCATTAGGAGTTAGAGCAAAATAGAAGCTATGATGTTTACCTACAAAAGTGATCATGGAGCACAGCAGCATTTTCATCAAGTGGAAAGAAGTGTCCATAGTAGACTCATAGTAGACTCATTAGAGGCACAAATCCTGAGGTCCAGCTGGCCATCCACCTACCATGAAACTACTCACCAAGGGAATTTCATGAGTATGCAAAGAACAATTTATAAGGACAGGAACTGGAAGGAATTCCCTTATCATCTGTATTCTCTATGCATGTACCTCGTCAATTTTGCACTTGAATTGGGTCCCAATTTAGCCAGAAATGAATGTGTATGTGTGTGTGTGTGTGTGGGAGAGAGAGAGAGAGAGAGAGAGAGAGAGAGAGAGAGAGAGAGAGAGAGAGAGAGAGAGAGAGAGGAAGAAGAAGAAGGAAGAAGAAGAAGGAAGAAGAAGAAGAAGAAGAAGAAGGAAGAAAGAAGAAGAAGAAGAAGAAGAAGAAGAAGAAGAAGAAGAAAGGAGAGGAGAAGGAGAGGGAGAGGGAGAGGGAGAAAGAGAGAGGGAAGAAGTGTTGGGGAAGGCACATCCCAAGTTGCAAGAATTGATTTTTTTTTAATGAAGTGTACTATTTATCTCACTAAATTTCTTTCCCTAAATCTAGTGGAGTCTTGCCGAGTTGGTGCTAACAAGTGTTCATAAAAGGTAGAATTCATAAACAGAACTTGTTCATAAAAAAACTAGTCCTTCAGGATTACCATTTAGAATCTGGTGAGTGGGAACAACTCTTTAGAGACACAGCTGACTGATGTGAGTGGGAACAGGGAATGTGGATGGAAGGTAGCTGCTCCATGCTAGACTTTTTTCTACTTTGATCTTTCATCTCCTACTCCTGTGCTTTTGTGCAGATTGCTTCCCCTACTTCCATGGCTGGAACTCATTCCTTTCTGGCATGAATCTCTAGGCTTCTTCACAGATTAGCACTAAACACCTCCACTATGAAGTCTTTCCTTGTCCTCCAAAGAATGTTTTCTACCTCTTTAAGTTATTTTATAGGATCCTAGATTGGAAGGGACTTCAAAGGTTATTTGGTATAATTCCTAAATTTTGTAGGTGAGGAAACTGAAGTACATAATACTTGAGTGATTAGGCCCAGACTACACAACCAGTAAATATCAATAATGGGATTTGGACCCAGGCCCTCTGATTCAAGAATCAGTTATCATTCCATTGTACCATATTGCCTGCTTTGCATAGCATGCCTTTATTTATTCATTTATATACCACATCCCATAGAAGGAAGGATGTTCCAAAGGCTCTCATTCATTTGGGGTTTTAAACAGTTATTGCTGAACATCATTCTTTGCTGATTGGAGGTGGGAGCAGAATAAATGACAATTGGAATGCATAAATAGTTCCAAGCATGAGCCACAAATGGGGCCCATTACTAAGTGTTTGACCAGGGATGTTTCTATTAAATATTAATTCATATGCATGTCCTTATGACAGCACAATATAACATCCATGTTGGTGGAGATGCCATAACTAAGTTGGGCAGGGTCAGAGGAAAACCATGTTTAGAAACACAATTTCATTATAGCAAATGACACTTGGGGTTTACTAAGAAGTTCTTAACATTTCTCTCCTTGGGGGATAACTTCATGAGGAAACTCCTTGAAGAAAGATGAACTCAGAATGCCAGAGATGGGCTGACATTAGGAAAGACAGGGAGGTTATTGGCAGCAGCAATGTAAAAATAAATGAATGAATGGATCTAGCTAAGCTGGGCACAAAGCATGAGCAATGCCCCTGCATGAACAGCCATGTCACACAAAGAACAGCCTGAATGACAAGGAGCAGTTAGTTGTTAACAAGAGGTTAGACACATGTACTGGGAGCAGGGTTGGGGACCCAGCATCTTCAGGCCTTCCATGCTCAAAATCATATCAATTGTATCATCTCTGAATGGGGAAAATACTCTTAACAAGAGAATGTGTCTACATAAGGAACATGTGTTTATATGAGTGTGTGCCTGGGCCCATATGTAGATCTGACAGACTTCTACAATGTGGCAGCCACGGGCAGTGCATTGTGGGCTGACTTTGGAATTAGGATGACCTGAATTAGATGTGGGCCTTTGATATTTGCCTTAACCTCTCCAAGCTTCAGATTCCTCCTATATACAATGGATATAATAACATCTGATAACCTATTTGTGAGTGGATGGGGAGACTCAAATGCAATAATGTAAGAGAAACCTTTTGCCAAGATGAAAGTGCCCTATAAATGTCAATAGATATGAAGTAAATTTACTGAACAAGACTTCTACTCTATTAAAGTTCATTAAAAGCTGGCTATCAAATTAAGAAGCAATCTTCCCTTGTTGAATTGTCATTCTCATTAACCTCTACAAAAGGCCTACTCTGATATTTAACGAGGGTGGAGCACAGATTTGGAGTTTTCAAAGGTTGGACCAGTAGAGGACAAGCTATGGAGAGATCTACCAAATTTGAAAGGCCACGTAGGTAGTGCTATTGAGAGGCTGCTTACATCCTGAGGACCAGCCTAGCCAATGATTGGGGCAGTGAGGCAAAAGAAAAGTAAGGGATGCTGTTCCTCTAGTCATCCACCCCCACCCTGGACACCTTCTCAAACTGAAGATCTCTCTGCCAGTGTAGTCTTCTCCTCTCCCCAATGACTTCTTCCCCAGAATCTCCATTTGAGCAAGGACCTGCACAAGTCATGTTCATTTCTAACTTGACTAAAAACAGTGCTTCATTCCTAGTAAGTATCGCATCAGTATCATCACCATGAGAATCACCATCTTCATTTGTCAATAGCAATTACAATAATAAATTATGTCTTCCATTTCTGCAGTGATCATCAACATGTTTAAAATAGAGTCTGAAATTGTGGATGCCAGGAATTACACAGAACTTTAAACCAGTGATGGGCAAAATTTTTAAAGAGGGGTCCAAAGGAAAGGAAATGCTCATCTGTCAGTCTGTTTCTAAGGCAACTCTTTCGAAGTTTCATTGTATTGTATCCTACTCATTGTATTCGTCAGATTAGGAATAATGTCTCCAGCCGGGATAGAAAATTTTAGGAGGCTGCATCTGGCCTGTGGGTCGTAGTTTGCCCATCAGTGCTTTAAACCATTTACAATCTTTAATTAACTGATTAGCTGTAGCTATTGTGACATGAAATATGTTCAAAAATCTCTCTTTCATTATCTTGAGTAAATCACCTTTTTTGACTGATTGTTGCAGTCTTTTGCACAAACCAGCTCTGTTCATGTTTTGTATTTATTTATTATTTTTTGATTCTCAGAAGAAACACTACAGGGATTTAAGGGAGGGGGCATGGGAACCATATTGCCATTTAGCTTCAGCATTTTAGAAATAAGCAATGTTTTCTTGAATATGTATATTTGAATGTTTTCCTTATTAGAGAGGAAAGAGAGAGAAAACAAATGCTTGCTAATTAATAAAAAGAAAGAAAAAGTCTGTCCAGTATCCAGTACTCTTTCCTACTAGGGATTTCTTAAAACAATATGCTATGATCACAAAAAAACCTAGAAAGGCTTATATGAAGTGATGCAAAGTGAAGTGAGCAGAACCAAGACTATGCCATACACTGTAACAAAAAGAAATGGATGATCATTGGCTGTGAATGACTTCACTAATATCAACAAGGCAAGGGTCCAGGTCAACTCCTAAGGACTCATGATGAAAAAGGTTCTCCCTCTACTGCCTTAGAAGGAACAGAGTCTGATCACAGATTGAAACTAATTGTTCTTCACTTCATTTCCTTCATTATTTTTTTTCTTTACTGTACACAATATGTGTCTTAGTTCACAACATAACAAAGGAGGAAATAAGTATTATATGATTGTATATGTACAATCTATGTCATATTATCTGCCTTCTTGGAGAGAAGGGAGGAGTGGGAGGAAGAGAAAAAAGAATAGGACATAGATTTTTGGCCATAGATAATGTGAGAATGTGTTTCTCTTGGGTAAGCTTATTTATTATAATGTATTATGTATATAAATCTGCAAATCATATATATGTAATAAATTAGTATGTTACATAGCATGTTATGTTGTATGTATGTAAAAATTAAAAGAAACAAAAAATATACTATGGGTCACTATGGTAGATTGAAGGTAACTAACTAGCAGGACAATTATTCATGGGATTTAGTGTAAGAGAGAGAAAGATAAACTTTTATCATTTGCTCTCCATGAAAAAGAGAGTCATGATTCTCCCACAAAACTCAAAGAGTAGATTAAGACAGTTTTGCTTTCTGATCTTTTCCCCATTAGTAAGAGTGAGAGTTGTGCTTCACTCTTAGAAATAGCAATTCATGAGAGAAGTAACATATCAAAAATAGAAACTTCTCTGTGTCCCAAATAATAAGATTCCATTCTAGCTTTTGTCTTCTCCGTGTATTACTTTCATTTCCACTTGAGTGGCATCTCTCTGGGTCAATGACCATCTACCACTCTATATGATAGTTCCCCCCAAGAGTTCTAGTTTCTCTTTCCTAATGGCTGGGTGTTGTCCATAAAATGACGACCCTGTCAGAGGAAGGGATCTCCCTGTGCACCAGCTCGCTGTAGATTAAATGCATGAATGGTTCTTCTTTTCCATTTTAGAATCTTTATATTTCCTTGGTTATCTCAAAAAGAAAGAATTTCTAAAAGATTGGAAGTGACTGGAGATGGTCTTACTAACCACCCCCAAAGACACTCAAGATGAAATAAGTAACTATTAACTAATATAACTTCTTTCTCATATTTGAAAAATTAGATTTGAGATTAGCCTTCCATATGTCCAGAGTATCCTTGACAAAATCATAAGAAGGAATATCATGATTTTGCTAATGATTAGCAGACTACTTCTTCCTTAGTTACAGAACAATGTAAACTGTATAAAATGCAGCTGGGTTAATGTTTAAATTATTTTATTTTATTCTTCTTAAACTCTTACTTTCTGTCTTAGAATCAATACTGTATGTTGGTTGCAAGGCAGAAGAGTGGTAGGGAGTAGGCAAAGGGGGTCAAGTGACTTGCCCAGGGTCACACAGCTAAGAAGTGTCTGAGGCTAGATTTGAATCCAGGATCTCCCATCTCTGGGCCTGGCTCTCAATACACTGAGCCACCCAGCTGCCCCCCTCATTTAAATTAATTAAATATTTAACTAAATTAAGTTAAAATTTAATTTAATTTTTAAAAATACTAAATATTTAAATAATTTAAAAAAAACATTTGAACTTTGAAGAGCATAGAAAGACCTAAGTCAAGTAAGGCATTTCATAGATAAATGTTAAGATTCTTAAAGAGTCTTTGTTGAATTCAGGACAAAGGGAGCATTATTCAATAATTCTCTGATTATCAATTATGAACAATCAATTAACAATAATTGCATGCCTACTATGTTCCAGATACTGTACTAGACAGTATAGATACAAAGAAATGAGATAATTAGTCCCTCTACTTAAAAAGCTTTCAATCTAAAAGGAAGACCAATTTTCACCAAAGATGACAAAGGGACATAGATTGTACTTTGTGCCAGTTTCAAACAGCATGGATCCTCGTAAATGGTAAGGTCTGTATTTTACAGTTTACACATGCAAAAGTGCTCATGGAAAGAAAACTTGGAATGTCACAGGACTTAAGGAATTTCAAGGTCAATTAAAAGAAAGCTGTGAAACAATTAATAAAATTCAATCTTCAGCCATGAAGAATGCAAATTGCATTAGAAAGTAAGTAGGAGGATCCTTGAGGAAGGATCTGTATCTCTTTGATATTTGTACCCCTCAGTATATAATTCAATATTTAGCATATCATAAATGGTCAATGATTCCTTTATTTATTGGCAGACCTGGAGCCCATTGAGCTAATAGGATGGCTACATGGCACAGAGGATAAAATACTGACCTCAGATACTTAGTTACTTGACCCTCGGCAAGTCAGCCACTGCCTCGGTTTTATCATTCGGTCTAAGGGGAATAATAATATCATCTAATTCCTAGTTTCTGTGAGGATCGAATGAGATAATTATAGAAGACTTCAGCATCCTATAGAAGCTTCACCTTCCTTTTTCCAGAAAAAAAAGGCTGAGAGAGGAGAAGCTGGTACATGATAAGTGCTATGTAAATGTTAGCTATTTCTATTATTTTTCATTCTACCATTAACTATCTATATCTGTGAAAGAAATTAAGAAGTTACAAATGAGTTGGACTAGGGTTAATTAGGTAGAGGGAAATCCTGCTAGATCATTTTGGAGAATACATACAGTGTTGTCAATAATGCCAAGATGCTCTTTGTGACAAAAGCCCATGTTTTTCAGACTAATATCCTCATGGCAATGCCATATGGTTTTCGATCATAGAGACCTATAATGTCCAGTGAATCAGAAGTGCAGGTGACTCAAAAGCAATCAAATATGTGCAAGGAACCATGAGCATTTTACTAACAATGACCTTCATGCCTAAAACAGTTGAAGTTTGAAGTGGTATCATCGTCATAGATCTGATCAAGAAAGAAGACAAGTTAGCCAGGGAGCAAAAGGAAGTTTAAGAAATAGGCAAGTAGGACTACCAGAGGACTGCATTATTACTATTACTATTACTATTACTACTACTACTACTACTGCTGCTGCTGCTGCTACTGCTGCTACTACTACTACTACTACTACTACTACTACTACTACTACTACTACTACTACTACTACTACTACTACAAACAAACAACAATAACTTTTATCATCCTATAGAGCTTAAAGGTTTACAAAGTCCTCCTTATAATTAATTTACTTGATCTTCAAATCAACTCAATGAGGTAAGTGCCTTATTATTCCCCTTTTCAATATGGAGAAACAGTTGAGAGAGGTGAAGTGATTTGTCCAGTCAAACTACTAATACATGTTTGAGGCAGGGCTTACAATCAGGCCCTCCTCATGCCCTGTCCATTCAGTGCATCGCTCTTCCCCTAGAGCAGTAACACATGAGCCAAGGCATCCCTTCCTTTATTTTGCTGACATACAAGAAGGAACAAGAACAAAGCTTTTAGAATGATGGAATTATTCTAAAAATCTGAGCCAAAGAAACAAATGATTGATTTCAACCAAGAGACTACCCCCACCATCCCCCCACAACCAAATATGCTTGTGGTCATGAACTGAAGGAACCTTTCAGTTGTACTTTTTCCTCTGTGCCAATCCTCCTCCAAAGGCTCTCCTTTGCCATGAAAAGTGACAGGGATGCAACTGTACCTATACCTATGGCTTGAAAGAAAGTTTTTCAATTGTTATCCAGGAAATTCCCAAACCAAGACTTCTGTGGGAAAAAACAAGCTTGAAGTTCCAATTAAAAAATACATCTTCAATGACAAAATGGACACTACTATTTACACACATCCTATTAACTGACTTAGTTACACGTTAAATTCAAATGTATCCCTTAAACGAGGAAGGGTATAAGGGTATAAAAATAAAAGTGCCCAAGGAAGCATTTTTTATTTGCCAATCACTGAACACTCGAGAAATCATTTCAACTGTTCAATAAACTCCAAATGTGGCTGCGATCATCCATCCCTGAAAGTAATTAAGAGACAGTTTTAATCCCTTTATTTGAATTAATATCCTCTTGAGCTTCAACTTCACTTTCCTTTTTCCAGGAAATAGACAAAGTGCTCATGACTACAAATGGGAAAATATATGTGTAGTTCCCTCCTCCTTGCTCCCTTCTTAATTTGAGCAAAGAAAGCTTTGGCGAGCAGCCCCAAGTGCATCAGGTAATCAGGCCAGCTTTCCTTACACTGCTGTCACTCTGCTCAGTCTAGCAGAACATTGATTTTTGAACAGAGAGCACTGTAGAAAATAATTCAGTATTCTATTACACAATGAGGACTGATGGCAGAATAGGCAATAGGGATCTTGACACCCCATTTTCATGTGGGTCCATTATGGAAGGGCTACTTCTTCTTACTATGATAGAGTCCAGGGAGCAATCTCACAATCATAAGATCTCCAAGTTGAGATAGAGAAAAAGACAAGAGCTCCCCTCACAGAGATGGGGGATAGCATGCATAAAAAGTAATGTCCTTCCAAAATCCTCAAAGTGGTCATCCAACTTTTGTTGAAGACCCCAAAGGGAGAGGCATGCACCATGCTCTCCCAGAAGCACATTCCACTTTGATAGCTATTATTTTGTGTTTGAATTTTCTTCCTTGTTTAATCAAAGCTGTTTCCTTTCTTTTTTGCAATCCCCCTTCCCCACCACTCCCATTCTCCTGATTATGCCATCTGGAGCCAAGCAGAACAAAATGAAACCTTTTAACTACCATTTAAATATTTGAAGATAGCAACTATATTTCTCCCCAGTTTTTGTTTCCCAAGCAAAAATATCCCCATGAATCTAAAACACAGATTAGTAACAAAATGGCATATCCATGAAGGGGGTCGGGGCAAGAAAAAATCAGAAGAACAAAGCTGGAGAAAGGAGCACTGGAGCATTTTAATGTAATTAAAATAGTTTATGATATGCTCAGTGAGAGTCAATCCTGCCATCAACCTAAGTCTGGATGTTTATCAAAACTCCATGGACTTGCTGAGTCCAACAATCAGGCCAGTTTATCTCATAAGAACAGGCTTTCTTATAGCATTCTTAGGTGTGCTGCTGCTGATTGAACTGTAAAGAACAATATTCCTGCTGTTCCTTAAGAAGCTTCAGGTTTTCTTAGGATAAGGAGCAGGAATTAGCCAAGAAAATAAATCACAGGGAAGGGGAAGAGATTGTGGATAAAAGGGTGAGGGCAGAGTAGGGATCAGGGAAGGAAATGAGGGAAGAAGAAAAGAAATGATGGAGGAAGTGGGACAGAAGGCAAGAAAGGGTGGTTGAGTTTGATTTGTTGGGAACCTACAGGATAGAACACCATGACATTTTAATCAAATCTTTGTTCTTTAGTGTAGTATACTAGCAAGAAGCAGAAACTCAGTACTCAGCATGAAATGAGGGAGATCCAGAGGATTGAGGACCTCTCTGGAATCCAAATAATTTGCTTCTCCAGCGTGTCCTCGAGATTCTCACAACTATGACTTCTAATTTCCATTGTTGCACCCTGGGCTAGGCTCAGTGATGTAGGTAATAAATGCAATAGAATAAAAATACTTCACAGCACTTAAGACATTTCTTAAGTTTTTCTTCTACTTTTTCTCCTGGAACAATATCTGTGTAATGATTGAGGCAAATCACTCAACTCTCTGGGCTAGAACTCCACCTCTTTAAAATTGGAGGCTTGATCAAGACGGCCTAACTTCCGTTACAACTTCAAGTCCATTTCTATATGTAGAAATAATTTGGATGTGTCTATTGGGAAATCAGGAATTTTCCCAATAGTATATTCTTGCTATCAAATAGTAAATCACTGACCCCCATTCATGCCATATAAAAATCAATTTTCCTGTTAATTGATGATTCAGAATTAGTGTTGGCAATTGGGAGAAACATCCTGATATCCCTTACTCTTAATACATTTAGAGATCTGTGGTCTCATTAATAGGGGTCAGATTAAAGCCATATTTAAAGTGGAGAACAACAGGCAATTGCCGATATACTTAGTTATTTTGGTTACCTTCCTATATTCTTTTTCTTTGCCAGTCTCCCATATCAGTAGAATAAAAGAGCTTTTCTTCTTTTCCAAGGTATACATGTCATGTGAAAATGAAGGCAGAAGAAACCATGCCAAGATGATTAGGAAACATACAAACCCCTCCAAATTAGACTGGAGCTGAAGAGACTATTGAAGGTCATGTTATGAGACACCTAGGTAGGAGATGACATCACCACTATTTCATCAGTCCTGAACTCTCAATGACTTGGATCCATTTTGGCCACCATTTTTCTGTTCACCAGGATCTAGGCAATTTCACAGTGACAACATGTGATCAGAACCAAGGATAGATTTTAATTGCAGAGAATAGTGAAGGATGTTAATAAGTGAATTCTCAGAGACACCAGAACTGATTTTTTTGCATAGTAGGTGAGAACTGAAGAAGCCCTTCAGAGGAAGAGGAAAGAAGCTTCTTTAGTCATTACTTATCAACATGTGCTTCCTATCTAGTAACATTTGAGCCTTCAGATGTCTCCAGAGGGCCATGATCTCAGCACTCTTGGTAAAAAAGGGATAATAATGATGAGTATTAAAGGTCATTAGTGTCTAATTTCATTTAGTCTCTCCCTGAGGTAAGCAAAAAATGGAAGAATACTAGAAAAAGCTTTGGAGAAAAAGCTGAAGAAAACTGTCAAAAATATATGTGGAGAACAAGCCTTTTTTCATCTGAAGACATCTATAGATCTTACCTCTGGAGATCTGTGTAGATCTGGAAGTCTGTGTAGAACCATTACCAGTTGGCACAGAATAGCTACAATTAAAGAATGACAACATGAGGAGGAGTGAGAAGAAGAAGAGTTGTTTGGGGAAACGAGAAAGGAAAAATGAAGAGGAGAAAGGAGGAAGAAGAGAGGAAGAATTAGCTAGAGGGAAAAAATGTAGGGTGAGAAGAAGTAGGACAGAGGAGAAAAAGGAAAAGGAAGGAAGGAGGTTAGGAAGAATGAGAAAAACGAGGGGAAGAAGGAAACAGGTGAAGAAATAGGGGTAAAAATGAGAATGGAGAAAGAAAGAGAGAAAAAGAAAATAAGAGGAAGGAAGAGAAGGAAAAGGCAATAAGGAAGAAGCACAAAATGAGAGAAAGAAGAGGAAGCAAAAGAAATGAAGGAATGACTAGAAAAGAAAGAGGTGATACTTGATAGGCCTGCCATATGATAGGCAAAATACAAAGCATGCTTTCAAGAAGCTCACAGTCTGGTGAGGAGGGCAACAAACAACAAACCAGATAAATAGTTAGATAGATAGATAGATAGATAGATAGATAGATAGATAGATAGATAGATAGATAGATAGATAGATAGATAGATAGAAAGATAGATGCCAGAAGAGGAAGAAAGTGTGATTGGGTCCTCTTGAAAAGCTTGATCATGCCATGCCACAAGATTAAAAATCACAAAGGACCTTAGAGATCATCTGATTCAATTGTCTCATTTTCCAGAAGGGGGAAGAGAAATTGAGGACTAGACCATGAAAATAACTTCCCTAAGATCACACAGCCACTAAGTGGAAAAGTCAGGGTTTGAAATGAAGTCCTTGGCACCCAAAATAAGTACTTGCAGCACTATAATGTGAAGGAGGTACCTATTTGAAAAATTAAAGCCAACTATTAAGCACTTTTCTAAATGACTCTATAGTCATACAGAAGCTCCAGTAATAATTTGTTTCAAGTTCCCACTTCAACTGTGCTAAGTTCTTCTCCTTCTAGGCTCACTAGATTTAGGGAACCTTCTAGAAATGATAACATGTGAGGAAATGGTCCACTTTCTTGATTTGGAGCTTGCACAGACATTCTGCAACTGGCTCCTTCTAAATAGTTCTAAGTCATTCTCCCCTTCTCTTCTTCTCTTGTGCCCCATCTCCCTCTGTCAATGCAAAATGAACTCATTGTACCTGCATGTGGCTCCTCAGACAGTATGTCATGAGTGCTTTCACTTATCCTTCACTTATTGAATTTACATTTCAAAGTGGCTAAATTGTTTTGAAAGTACATCTCAGCATGAGGTCCTTTGCAAACTCGGCTTGATGATTTAAAATGCCTGGCATGAATGAAAAAAATGCTCTGTTTGTGACAATTGGTAAAGCACAAAAAGGGAGAAAAATTTTTTACAATAGTTCTTTCTGTAAAAAATTCAGTAGTATCTCTTACCATTATCACCTGTGCATAGAATTAAGGAGCACTTTTGATCCAGAACAATCCTCAGACATCATTGACCAAAATGATCATTGGAAGAACACTAAGAGAACATCCAGGAACATAGAACCCCAGTAGTTCATGCCATATGAAGATTACTTAAAAGAACAGACTATTGTGTTATTTAGAATTTCTGGTGTTCTATTTAGAAGTATTAAGCCTCAACATATGTAGATATATGACAACTTCCTGTGGACATTTGGGGGACTTTGAAACTACATTTTCCATGGTCCAATGGGTTTCCTGATTTGGATGACATCTTCAAGGTAAAGCCAGGCTTTAAATATTGGGAAGTCGGGTTTGACTTGCTCTTTTGCTACCTGAGCACACTCCCTGGGGACGTGGAGGAGTAGGGAAGGTACAGAATGTAATGGCTGAGGCGGCAATTTGAATTTTTACAGGCTCATGGCCGATTTCATTCCATCAACATGGGCCCAAATAAAATATTAGTTTTCCTCATAATATCAGCCTTCATCATTTTTAAAAATAACACTATATTTGAGCCAAAAGAAGCAAAAAGGGAGAAGAACATGATGGTTAAGTATTTGAAGGATTGTAATGAGGAAGAGAGACTTTCTTTGTTCTGTCTCACTCTGGAGGGGAGAACAAGAGCAATGAATAGATGGCTGATGTCAGGAATAAAGGGGAAAAACCTCCCTAACCACAGTTTGCTCACAGTGGAATGGAATGACATTTGAATGGTTGGTTCTGCCTCACCAAGGGATTTAAGTAAAAAACAAAACAAAATTTGGCATGCCAAGGCAAAAATTAATTTTTTCTCAGATATTGGTCTGTCTCAGGCCACATCTGCATTTCAGGTTCAGTGATTCTGTGGTCTGGTTCAACTCCTTTATCTTACAAATGAGGAAACCAATATGCAGATGGGTCACTGAACTTGTTTAAGGTCACATAACTTGTTCATGCCACAGTGTTATTTATTGAGTGATTTCAGTCATGCCCAACTCTTTGTGATCCCATTTTATGTTTTCTTGGCAAAAGACACTGGACTGGTTCACCATTTCCTTCTGCAGCTCATTTTATAGATGAGAAAATGAAGGCAAACAGAGTTAAGTGACTTGCCCAGTGTCACAAGCTAGCTGGCGTATGAGACCAAATTTGAACTCAGGAAGATGTGTCTTCCAAACTCCAGGCCTATCACCTTCTCCACTTTGCCACCTAGCTGGCCCTCACTGCTATTGTTCTGGAACAAAAATATAAATGTCCTGACTCTGAGTCTCCTAGCCTTTCAAGCCTGTATTTGATTACTCCCCTGCAGGCACTGTTTGCTCCTCAGAAATTACACTAATCCCTGTCATGGAAAATTTCCCCGAATCTGACAATCTTTGCCAACATAGTTGTCTATTTCTGGAATTTTCTTCCTCCATATATTTGTCATTTGGACACCCACTTTTCTTTAAGGCTTACTGAAGGTACCATTGATTTTAGTAAAGCTTTGCTCCCACCCCCTTCAAATGCTCTACCTTACTGGGTAATGTTCCCTCCCCTTAAGACATCATGTTTGTACTTCTCTGACACAAGTAGCATATTACATTATTCATTATAATTATCTATATTGTGGTTTAACCTACAACTAAGTTGGGAGCTCCTTAAGGTCACAAATTCTGTCTTTTCTCCAATTTCTAGCTTCCCTTTTCCTCCCCTGCATGTATGTAGTCAGCACCTAATAAGTGCCTTTGAATTGGTTGATTGATTATTGAAGAAGACGGATGAAGTTTATTAGAATAAATGGGTTTGCCCCTCTAACTTTGTCTTTGTAAGGAGCTCCCAGTATAAAAACCTTCCCAAATTATGGCTATAAGAAACTCATCTTTAACTTCTGTTCTTAGTGTGTTAGCTAAAATAGTGAGTCTGGCTGCTTCATTCCTGGGCTATCTCCAAGAGGAAGGACATGAAACAAAGGCTTCTTGACACAAATCTCATCCATTATCCATTTTGCCATGCTGCCTTTTTTCTGAAATTACATCCCCAAATAAAGACAGAAGACTCAAAATAAAATCTATGGGATGAGTTATCTGCCCTCAATAGAAAATGGTATGAACTTCAGAAATGGCAACTAGATGGAGCAGTAGACAGAGCACTAGGCTTGGAATCAGGAAGACTGATCTTTATGAATTCAAATCTAGCCTCAGACAATTTACTAGCGGTATGACCGTGGGTGAGTCACTTTACCTTGCTTGATTCAGTTCCTCATGGGAAAACTGAGCTGGAGAAAGAAGTCACTCCAGTAGCGTTGCCAAAAAACTCTTAAATGAGATGACGAGAGTAAGACCTGACTAAAATAGCTGATTAACAACAGAGAACTTCAGAAAGGCTCTCCTTGAAATTGTTAACCTGAATCAACTTGCTAAAAAAGTTGAAATAGGTTTAATGTCATGTATCCAATTTTTCTTTTCCAGCTCCCCAAAACCAAGTCAGATGTGGAGTAACCATCTCACATGTTCACAATGTCTGGTTAACCTCATTCACCTCAAATCAGGATATATTTACTACATATATGCTATATGGAGCATACTGTCATGGGTGCTGTGGACTAAAAAAAAACACAATTTTCTCTGTCAAGGAACCTTCCTATTGTATCCCTGAAGTGCATCAATAAAAGTCTCTAAAACAATGTGAGGAATCATTCATGACTAGGGGGATATGGGACTTCTTCCCAAAGGAAGTAGCAGCTTCACTGGTTCTTGGAGGAAGTTAAGGGTTTGGAGACAGCTGGGTAGCTCAGTGGATTGAGAGCCAGGCCCAGAGATGGGAGGTCCTGGGTTCAAATCTGGCCTCAGACACTTCCCAGCTGTGTGACCCTGGGTAAGTCACTTAACCCCCATTGCCTACCCTTACCACTCTTCTGCCTTAGAACCAATACCCAGTATTGATTCTAAGATGGAAGGTGAAGGTTTATTAAAAAAATAAAAAAATTAAAAAAAGAAGTTAAGGGTTCCAAAAGGTAGAAGAGTAGAAAGAGAGAATCACAGGGCTTAGAGCAGCCTTGGCAAAGGCATATAAGGGAGAAAAAAAGGAATGCTGAGTTCTGCAAAAGGCCCCTTCCTTCATTTCATTACAGCATAGCTTTGTGACAGGGAGCCTGGAAAGGGAGGTATCAGGGCTTTAAAGACAACAGAGAGGATTTTGTATTTTATCTTCAAGATCAGAGGGAGTCACTAAAGGATTTTGAATGGAAGAATGACATATTAAGACCTGTTATTTAGGAGGATTATTTGACAACTGCGTGTCTGTATGTTGTGTGTTTTTGTGCATGTATGTGGTAACAGATGTACTGAAAAGGGGTAAGACTGGAAACTTGTAAGTGAATTAGAAAATTACTCAAATAATGCAGGTAAAAAGTCATAAAGGATACAAGTGAGCATACGTGCATTGGTTAACAGGTTTTGTGAGGTATAATTAATAAGACTCTAGGTCTAATAGGCTATCATCACCACAAATGGCTTCAGTCTCATGGCATCCTGGAAATCCTCTTCTTTGCAAAACAGTGAGATTGAGAAGAGCATCATTTTAGTGTAAGATTACCAGGCCTTGGTCTCTGGGATGAGAGTCAGAAAATGTATCTATGGAGCAAGAAGGCAGCAGCAAAAGCTCTCTGACAAGGTACCATCACCTACATTTTCTCTTCTCAGGCATTCTGTGGGGAGCTCATAAAATCAGACTGATCCAGGCCTCTAGGATGGTGTTATTAAATTGGTTCTCAACCAATAAAGTTAACACACTTCCAGGAAGGAGAACAAGAAAATCAACTGATAGCTCTGTCTGACACAGAAAAGCATCTCTGGGGAATCAAGTTACCTGGGTGACTCCCTCCCTGTGTTTGAATCACTGTTCCCCGGAATTATATGTGTGCACGGACGAATCTCATTCATCAGGTTTTACTGGAAACTGATAGTGGTCAGGAGGAAATGATCATCATCACAATCATTAGAAATCAGTATTATTGAACCAAAACATCACAGCAATCATTTGAGATAGTAGATAATTTTGTTTCCTGAGTCCATTAAAAAAATAGATTCAAGGCATTCTCTATATCCAAGTGGGGGAAAAAAAAACACCTTTTCCCAATGATATCAAATGTCACTTAGATTTGATTTGGGATAAAATTCTCATTGTACACCAAGAACAAATAGGGATTAAAGGCTTTCATCTTGAATTTGCAGGGCCAATAGGACCCAAACAAGAAGGTGATACAAATATTTGTGTTCAGGTAAGGGCCAGCGAGCATCATTTATCAAAATTAAAGTAGTGTTTATGAATATCAAGAGACTTGTTGGCATTCTGAACTCAAAGCCCAACAGAAAGAACACACTAAGAACAATTAAAATCTATGCAGTAATGCTTGTAGTGTAAACCTTTGAAATGCATTGGATTTCTTTGGAGTAAAGTGGAATAAATTGTTTGGAAAGTATTCAAGCAAAACCTCATGCCTTACTAACAAAACAAAGGGTCCACAACAACTAAAAAAGCAATAGAAATATTAGCACATCCGTGGAATGGAAAATTAACTGTCAATCAAAAGGATTCTCAGATCATTGAAAGTGGAGGAAGGGAGGAGGATATGTATCCTGCAAACGCAAAGAAATAGAGTGGTTGAATTGAATAATTCCAATGACAAAGAACACACTCTGCAAGCAACCAGGAGCAAGACCTTCAAATATAAATGAAAGAAAATTGGGGTAACAAATTATTCTGAATCCACTAGAAATCAAAGGAGTGAATAGAATAAAGAAATAATGTATTCCTAAGAGCAAAGAAGCTCAAACTATAGTCAATACAAAATTTCTATGCTGTGTGCAGACTTGAGTGTAATCATCAATGAAGAAAAGATGAGTATTCAAGAAAAAAAGAGGCATTTGAAGCATTCCTACAAAAATTTTCAATATGATTTGCTTTTCAAACATCCCAGAAAACACAAAATACATAAAAAGTATATAAACACGAGACCAAGGAAGGTAACAAAATGAATGACTTGAGAAAAAAAAAAGAGAAAGTCATCTATGAGTTTAAAACAACAGCATAACAATAGCAACAACAAGAATAACATTGGAACATTGAAAATGTGTTCTTTCCCAAAAAATTTACACAGAAAAAATAATTAAAACAGAACTTAAAAAGAAGTGATGGTGAAGGAAATGACCTGAACAACCAGGGATTAAACTTCACAGCACCCCAACAGTTGAATCAAACTGTGTTTTAATATAGTGCAGAATGGAATATTCCATAAAAGGAGAGAAGAGGAGAAGATAGAGGGGAATATATGATGTGTACTAATTGAGTCAATGGAAAACCAAGTAGGGGAAACTGATACTTGTGGCCTTGGGTGGGGGAAGTATAAGAAAATAGGTGAAGTGGCAAAGGGAGAGATGAAAATAAGGGGAAATAAAGAAATCTTGATTCAATAGTGGGAAGGGTACCACTGAAGAACACTTGCATGAGGGGAGAGAAATATTTTATAATGGGATATAGGGACCTCAGAAGGTATAATCTTTCAGGATTTTTTTTAATTAGAGAGACCTCACTACCTCTGAGAAACTGCCATGCCCATATAATCAGTATTTATTATACTGCCCATATATATGCCCATATAGTCACTATTTAATAAATATTATTCGGCACCTGCTACCAATCACCATCATCGTTATTATAGCTAAAATTTATCTAGTACTTACTATGTACCAGGCACTATACTAAGTACTTTATAATTATAATTAATTTTATCCTCCCAAAACCCTGAGAGAGGGTGGTATTATTATTCCCATCATACTCTGGTGGAAATTGAGGCAGATAGACATTAAGTGACTTGTCCAAGGTCATGTACCTCATAAGTGTCTCAAGTCAGATTTGAAGTTAGATCTCTCTGGCTCCAACACCAGTGCTCTAAGCATGGTACTACCTAGCTTCCTGTCCAGCAGTGTGCTAAGCACTAGGGACACAGATACCAAAAAACAAAAAGAAAGACAATATCTGTTTTCTCAAGAACCTTATGATGGCAGAAGACATCACACAAAAGAAAGCTAAATGGCAGTTATTAAAATTGACTTGAGGACCTTGTGGAGAAATCATAGATGTCCCAGAATGGTGTAGCCATGAGAGAAATAATAAATTCTGACATGATCTACCTCCTTAAGTGGAGGTTTGTTCTTCAAATAGAGGGACAGAGGATAGAGATGAGCTGGACTACCAATACCAATACTAATGTTATATTGAATCTCTGGGAGCTTGAAGATCACTTTAATAATTATAACAATAATTATAACACTACCAATACCAATACTAATGGAATCATTCAAAATGCTGAGGTTTACCATAATCTGCTACCTGGAATCATAGTAAAGAAGTCAGTGTGTCCCAGAGTATGACAAACTGGTAAGAAATGGAAACATGAACAACATCCTGCTACAGGAAAAGGGAAATCAGTGCTCCAAGGGGCCAATGATACCCAGAAAAAAAGATCATGGATGCAGAAAGTTGTTTTTATAGCAAATGATAGTATGGGAGAGAAATGGAGGATAATATAAACCCAACTTTCATAACTTTAAATATGAATGGGCTAAACAATCCAACAAAAGAATGAACTACATAAGCAAATGAAACCTCATAATCTGTTGCTTTTAGAACACACCAAAAAGAGAAAGAGAGAGAGAGAGACAGAGACAGAGAGAGAGAGAGACAGAGACAGAGAGAGAGACAGAGACAGAGACAGAGAGAGAGAGAGAGAGAGAGAGAGAGAGAGAGAGAGAGAGAGAGA
>NC_058134.1:3545691-3550081 GCF_016433145.1 Gracilinanus agilis
AGAGAGAGAGAGAGAGAGAGAGAGAGAGAGAGAGAGAGAGAGAGAGAGCGCAAAGACATACATGGAATAAAAGCAAAGGGCTAGAAGTCCATCAGAAAATCTGAACAAAAGAGAAAAGGATTGGAAATCATGCTATCAAACAAAGCAAAATCAAAGATTTACAACATAGAGTTAAACAAAGAAACTCAATCATGATGAAAAGAATCATGTTGATATGAAACATATATACTCCAAATGCCTTAATATTTAAGTCCATGAGTAAAAATTAACTGAATTTCAAACATATATAGACAGTAATAAAGAAAAGCAGGAGATTTTATCGTCTTTTTTCTTGAATTTGGATTAATCTAACATAAGAACAAAGGAAAATAGGAAGAGTTGTAGAATTTCATAAGAGAAATTAGAACTAAAAGATATATACTATCCTTTAACTGGAATACAAAAGAATCTACCTTAGAATAATGATATAACATACAAAATTTTCTCAGTTTCAAGAAGCCTTAAATGAGAACAATCATATGCATAAAACATACATTATCAATATAAATAAGAATTAGTACACTGAATATTAATTTCAAATAAAAAAATAATATGTAATCTCAAAATAAGTACAAAAGAAATATTAAAATTTAATGTACAAATAGATTGGAAACCAAAAACTCAATAGAAATTATTTTTTTAATCTAAAACTAGTATTTGAAAAGACTCAGATTTAACCTATCTTTACTCAGCTTGATTAATGAGAAGGCCACAAAATCAAATTTAAAAAGATGAAAAAGTGTTATCATCAGAAAGGCAAAAATTTTAAATATCTTTTTTATATATATGAAACCTCACTTTAACAGTTTTAAGGTTCTAAAAATCAAGCTAAAAGAATAATCTCAAAAATATAAAAATATCCAAATTAAAAGAAGACTAATTAGAGATATCAAGTAAGCTGTTCTCATAAAATGGAATAATAGTAATTGTAATGTAACTACCAAAAGAATCAGGAAGGATTACCTAGGTCTGATGGATTTGCAGGAGAATTTTATCAATCTACAACAGAACAATTAGTATCAATACTAAAAAAATTATTCTCAAAAACTGAGAAATGCATTACTCTACTACAATCCTCTTTATTGTAAGACAAATATATCTACAGTACTTAAACTATAGAAGGATAAAGTCAGTGACAGACCAATATCTTTAATTAGTATTCATTGAATTATTTTTGATCATAAAATTTATCCAAGAAATCTTTCATTATGATCAAGTTGTATTTGATAAGAGTACACATGAATAGAGATGCAATGATGGCCCACCATTAGGAAAATAATCAATTTAGATCATCACATTAAAAATGATCTCAAAAGATGCAGAAAAGAACATTTGGAAAAAAATAATGCACATTAGGGTTAAAAAAAAAAAAAAACTACAAAGTCTGAATCCTAAAAAGTATCCAAAAGAAACAGCAAGTACTATATGCAACGGAAATACAATAGAAACTATCTCAATAAAAATAGAAGTAAAGCCAAAAAGTCTATTCTTCCCATGTTTATATAGTCTAGAAATATTAATGATGACAATGACAATAGAAATAAATTGATTATAAATATTGGTAAGGTAAATATCCTTATTTAATGGCATGATAACTTACAAAGAAAATCATAGGGAATCAACAGATACTAATTAAGACAATACTTTCAGCAATGTTGGAAACCACAAAATAAACCTACATGATTAACATGTTTACTTAAAAGTATCTAAATCCAAGAAGCAATAATGGAAATGAAAATCTCCTTCAAAACAATTATACAATATTTGGAGAACTGTCTACTAAAGCAGATAAAACACTTCTATTGATTCAATACCCAAATATTTCTTAACACAAAACATTTTAAATATCTGGAGAATATATTCATTACTCAAAGAGAGAGCAATTTTTACAATAAAATTACATGAATGACAAAGCAAATTTACAACTTTAATGCTATACTGAGTCTTATAGAACTAAATAAAATTTTTAAAAGAATTTATTTTGAGACAAACAGTATATAATATTAAGGGAAATAATGAGAGGAGGTAGGGGAAGAGGGCAGAAAATAGTACCAGACCTCAAATTGTATTATAAATCCACAGTCATAAAAATTATTGAGAATTAGTTTTAAAAAAGTATATCTATTCAAAACAGTAAACATGGGAGAATCACAAAAATAAAATTCAATAACCCAGTGTGTGAGTAATCATAATATGTAAATTAATTAGGAATGAACTCCATATTTGATTAAAAAACAAAGTGGAAATTAATGTGGCAGAAATAAGGCTTTGACCATCACCTTTTGCCATATACAATGATATATTCTAAAAGGATATGCAATCATAATATTAAATATCACATCATAAAATAACTAGAAGTGAAGCCAACTATAATTTAATATTTCAATTTGGTAATTTGGTTTTAGACTCTTTTAAAAAAACCTCCAATAAGACTATCCACCACTATGGAAGGAACTGAATGTGAATGCAGATCAAAGGAAGCTATTTCCACTTTATTTCCTTTATGAGTTTTTTTTTCCCTTATACAAGCAATATATTTTTTTTATTTTTTTTAAATTTAAACATTTATTAATATTCATTTTAACATGGTTACATGATTCATGCTTACAAGCAATATATTTTTGTCACAACATGTTAACCATGAAAACATATATTGCATGATGGCACATACATGACCCACATCATATCACCAGCCATATCAGGGGTTGGGGAGAGGAGAGAGGAAGGGAATATTTCTCACAAAAGTGTCAGAAAATAATTATTAAAAATTGTATGTAGGGGGCAGCTTGGTAGCTCAGTGGATTGAGAGCCAGGCCTAGAGACAGGAGGTCCTAGGTTCAAATCCGGCCTCAGACACTTCCCAGCTGTGTGACCCTGGGCAAGTCACTTGACCCCCATTGCCTACCCTTACCAATCTTCCACCTATAAATCAATACCCAGAAGTTAAGGGTTTAAAATTAAAAAAAATTGTATGTACATACAAACACAACTAATACATAAAATACAATTAATAAATAAAAATAAAAACTTCCAGTGAAGGGGAAATCAGTCTCATCCAAGGAAGTTCTTTCCCTTTTGGGACAGTTCTAATAGTGAGGTGTTCATAGCAATAAATTCTAAAGCTGCTTCCTGATATCCTCTATCCATTCTTTCCTGTTTTGCCCTTTGGGGCTGTAATGATTGAACTTTTCCAGAGGCAGTATTTTTTAACTTAAGTTAATTTAATAATAAGACAATCTAAGGTGGCCAGCTGATTCCCTCCACAATCTGAATGGGTGACCAAGAGAGCAAGCTGGGCAAAAAAGCAGGACAAAGAAAGAGAACTCCTCTCTCACAGGCAAATATATACCCCTTGTGACCTCAGTGCTTAGTCCTCCTAAGACATCTGAGATTGTTAAATAGCCACTGAGCAAGGACTCCTCCCTCATTACTTTATCCTAGAAAGAAGTGGCTCATTCTTTATATGGCATCAGAGGGTGGCAACATAACCTTTTCTCCTTATCATTGGACTGGGTCACTCTAACAGTGGTTCCCAAACTTTTTTGGCCTCGCACCCCCTTTCCAGAAAAAATATTACTTAGCCCTTTGGAAATTAATTTTTTAAAAAATTTAATAGCAATTAATAGGAAAGATAAATGTGTCTGTGGCTATCACTGCTCTCTTGGATCACTGCAGCACCCACCAGGGGGCGGTGGTGCCCACTTTGGGAATCACTGCTTGGCCAGAGCTTGCTGACTTTTCCTAACTAGGAGAGTTCTTGTTTACTAATAAATAAGGAGCAGATCTCCAGCCTGCCTCTAACAAAAACCAGCCCAGTCAGGAAGTCTGGAAGTAAATTACTTGAGCTTGGAATCTGGAACATCTTCAAAACCAGAATTTTAAGAAAGTATTCCTATAAAAATGAGTACAATTCAATATTAATTTCCAAAAGGCCAAATAGGAAGAGCATTTCAAGTCCTATCCTTTATGACATCCCTTCAAACATTTGAATACAAAGAACATGTAACCTTTGCCTCTTATTCTACACCCCAAATCTCCCTTGATTTTTCTCGAAGGAGTTGAGATAGAGGCACCTCCTCAGCCTGGTTTCCTTCCTCTGGAAATCTTCCATTGTGTCAATATCTTCCTGAAAATGGGGGGCTCGTTTTAGATGAATGTGATGAGGGGAAACCACCAGAGGAACAGAGCCTGCCTCACCTCCATAGTTCAGCTCATTTTAATGAGTCAGTTTGTCATTGTGGCCTGAGATTGAGATAGATTGCCATTTCACATTGAGCTTTTAGGCAAGTATGTATGTACAACGGTGAGAGAGAGAGAGAGAGAGAGAGAGAGAGAGAGAGAGAGAGAGAGA
>NC_058134.1:3572629-3687414 GCF_016433145.1 Gracilinanus agilis
TTTTTTTTTAAATCCTTACCTTCCATCTTAGAGATGATACTAAATATCAGTTCAAAGGCAGAAAGTGATAAGGGCTAAGTGATTTACCCAGGGTTAAACAGGATATATCGAAGGCCATATTTGAACCCAGGCACTCCCAACTCCAGGCATGGCTCTCTATCCACTGAGCCACCTAGCTGCCTTGTATCTTAAATTTTTAAAAAGCGACTATGGGTCTCTGATTAAGCCAAAGATCCTTCATATTCTTGAAAGTTTTTTTTTTATGACCATAGGCTTAGAGATGCAGGACTGAAAATGGTCTTGGGGATATCTAGAATAACTCCCTAGATGAAAACATTGAGGTTCACGGATGGTAAGTGACTTGTCCAAAGTCACACAGGTTGTGTCGGAAGTAACATTTATACCCAACTCTTCTTTCTCCAGGGCTGGGATTCTGTTCCCTACAATGTTTTGCTTAATTTCATTTGTATAAATGATATCGTAGTATTTGCCTTCTCAGTGGGTGGGAGAAGGGTGGGGGAGAGAAAGGATATAGAACTCAAAATTTAAAAAGAAAAGATTAAAAATAATATTTTTAAAATAAAAAATATTTAGCAGCACATCTCTAAGATGTGACTCTGAATTTTCACATTTTTAACAGCATTCTTTATTCAAAAAGTTTGAGATTCATCCAGCTTTACTAGGTAAGTCTCCAAATGAAGCTTATAAAACCTCCAGGGAATCCCTATGCCTGAAGAGTAAAGTTGGATAATAAAATATTCAATATTCAGCTATCGTCTAGTCCCCAGAATACAAACCTTTTGTGGATTTAGAAAAAGGTGATTCCATTTAAACAGAAACCATGCTCATTTGATTGAGAGAGGTACAGGGGAAGGAAATGATTAGTCATTTCTGAGTGTAGTGAGTTGGATTTTTGTTCTTGTTCTCATTGCACCTCCACGTGAAAACTCAGGACAATAGAAGAGGGAGTAGAAATGAAAGAAATAGTGTGAAGCACAAATAAAACTAATGTCTATGTTAGCCAGAAAGAGCAGGGATGATTTCAAAAGCAAGACTTACCAAGGATTAGTCAATGGGGATATGATTTCTTGAAGCCTATATCAGTTGAAAAATAATAGATTTACTTTCCAGATTTCCTACCTTGAGGAAATGATCATGGATTAAGATCTAGAAGGCACCACAAGAACCATCAATGAGGGAAAACTAAGACCTAGAGATGTTACGTGACACTCCTAGGCTCACAAAGCTGGGGTATTTTATTTGAAGCAGGATTTGAATCTAGATCCTGACTCTAAATATCTTATTTACCTTGCTGGGCTGCTTCAAAAAGTCATACCAAGCAATCAAGTTTGACTTCTTAGACAATGAAAAAGTCATTTAATCTCCTTGGTCCTCATTTTTTTCTTTTCCTGTTAAATAAGGGAGTTGGTCTCGATGACTTTTGAGGTCTCCTCCTGTTCTAAATCTGTGTTCCCATTTTTTTGGCTTTTGAAAAATCATTTTCCCACTCTATGTCTCAGTTTCCTCATCTAGAAAATGGACCAGATGACCTGCAGAATCTTATCTAGCTCTAGACTGATGATTCCTCTGGCATTGGTTATCTTCTCCCAAAAGGCCACCATTCTCGGAGTTATTTTATTTACTTTTTTGTAGGGGCGGGCGGGGGGAAGGGGATGTTTCAAACCACATTTCTTTTGCTTTTAGAAACCTTGAAGTCTCCATGTCAGGGAAGACATCTTGGATAATTCTTCTAGGGCCCTTATTCCAACCTAGCAAAAATCTCCATTTGCCTGAAGATCCCAAGATCTTGTTTATGACTTTTGGCTGTCTATATCACTTATAGGAAAAACATGAAGCCCCCTGAATCAGCGAGCATCAGTAAAAGTAAAACCATATATTCTTGGGTCTTGGGGAGATTCACTGAGAGAGAATCAGCAAAGAGGACCATCATGATCAGAGCCCTGGACTAGAGATTTAGAGTTAGAAAGCCCTTTAAAGGCTGCTAGTACTATATCTTCATTTGACAAAGGAGGAAACAGCTCACAAAAATTGAGTGACTTGCTCCAGGTTGTACAGGCAGTGGCTTGTAAAGGTAGATCTCAAACCCAAGTACTTTTATTGCAAATCCACTCTACCATGTTGCCTCCGACCCCTAAAGGGTTCAGGATACTTTCCCGTGGTATTACTGACTGTTTGTGACCTTATGCTTCAGGATCTGTAAAGGGCAGCAGGCAGTGGACAGTGGTGGGGAAGGAAGCTGAGTTCTACAACAGGAGATATCACATTAGAATCTGAGGAATGACGTCTTTCAGCTGAGCAATTTAAGAGGCCACTGGGAAGTAGCTTGGATGAGGCTCAGTAGTGAACCCAATGGATGACAGGCTTTAGAATAAGGATTCATAACCTGTTTTGTGCCAAGGACACAAGTACACTCACACACACACACACACACACACACACACACACACACACACACACACACACAAGTAAATTTCCATAAAAGTCAATTTTGATTTGAGATTATTCCTAATTGAGGATTGATAATAGTTCAATCCTCTGGCGACCACCTTTAATATATTGAACCCATAAAACCCCCTTTTCTCCCTTACAGTAGGAAGCATTCATTTACATGAAGTCTAAGTTTACCTCTCTGAATCTTTAATTCTCCTCCCTTACTTTTAAAACCTTTATAATCAATTTCAATTTCATGTGAAAGTTCTCTGCCCAAAGTTTTCATTGTTCTCCCGATTATGAAATCTTATCATATTGTAGAAGTCCTAATAATATATTCTCTAGTGCAACTGATCCTGCTTTCCACATGTACTTCATCTCCTCAGGATCTCTCACCTTATATGTCCAATGATCATTATGTCATTTCCTATCCTAGATTTGTGATCCATTTCCTATTCCTGCCCAAGTGGTACATTATAGAGTAAGAATAAAAACCATTTATATTTATGCCCTCATTAATCTGAAACTTGAAGTCCCCTAGTCCCTGGGTTTCCCTGGCTTTGGTCATGTGATATCCCCAAGTGTAGTGAAGTATGAAGTGGGCATCTGATGGTCAATTATCAGGGATACTTCAGAGTTCAGTTCCCAAGATTCTTGGACAAATTCAGGTTATACTAGATGTTTTGAGATTGTTTCTGAATTTAAACATCTGTGATTCTGTTGCATAATGATTAATTGGATGTGGGTTAAGATAAAGGAAAGAGTAAGAGATGACAGTATAATTATGAATTTGAATAATGGGAGAATAGTGACTCCATCAGCAGACAGAAAGAGGCTAGTAAGAGGAACAGACATAAAGGTTAAGATGATTTTGAAGTAGACATATTGATTTGATGTATCCTCAAACCCTCAAACTAGTCATTTAGAGGTATCCTATGGGTATTTCAATGAGAGATCACAGGTCTAGTCCCTAACAAAACCAAGGAATCCAAAACACATGGGATAGAGGATGTCATTTACTCCAAATGTTCTTGGTTGCTATCATTCCTTTGATCGATGTTCTGGGCCTTCAATGAAACAAATGGATATTTTTAGCTCATCTCTCAAAGGACAGGCTTGTAACTATAAGAATTGTTATCATCTCTAGCACTAATTGGGAGCTTCTTTTTTAACAGCCTCAGCAGGGACACTGGATTGAAAAAAAAAACATAAGGATTTCATATTAGAAAGTTTCAAGTCAAGTTAAGGCTGGTTTAAAAGGCAGGAATAAATGTAAAAGAAGGTGAGAGGAATCAGGGAAGTCCATCATGGCTCTTCTAATAATTAATTCATTTGGAAAATATCACTAGGACCATGGGAAAGTAGTTGCTAAGGATATCATGAACATATCTTGTAAGTATTAAAACCATCACTTTAGTCAAGATGGAATTTTCAGGTCTTTAGTCTCCCCCTCACTGCCACTCCAATAATCTCTCCCCATAGTGTTTTAAACTACAGTGGAATGGTCTCAATTTATCTTGGAGAGAGGGGAAAATATTTTCAAATCCTTTGATGTGTCACTATATTGAAGGAAATTTGCAAATATCGATTATGTCGATCTTTAACCTAAATGTCTCAAGTTAGGTTATTGCATTTTTCCCAGGATATGCTATTAGAAAAATAAATTCTGTTATATTTTTAAGAATAAGGATAAATTTCATAGTAATGGGATAAAACATTTGTTCCTTTAAGTTTTGTTCTAAAAATCCCAATTGAATACCTACACAATTATACTGAGAAGAAAAAGAATGTAATGTGTGTAATCATTTTCATTCATTTTATTTAGACCTGAACTGTTTTTCAGAGGGGGCGAGTCACTTGTCTCATATGAGTTTCATCCACAAAGAACACTGCTCTGCATGTCTCTGTAGAACCACTTCCTCTGGAAAATTATAGAAATGAGGTGAACCATTACCTAAGGATATTCTTTTCTGTTATCATATGATCCTATGAGGCCAGCCATAAGCCTCAATGCTACTCCTTGATTTTCCTCCCCTTTGTATTCATTAGAGCAAGAGATCATTTCAACATGCAGAAATGTTTTAGGCTAAATCCTATTTAGGACCAACACAATTTTGATCCCACATCCACTTTTATTCAAATGGAAGCTTATGACCACAGCCCCCAAGAGATGAATATTGTAATGTTTGTATTTGTCCATGTGCCACATAATGAAAATTGACATCCATAAAGATGATTAAGTGGAGATAAATTCAAAGCCCATTGTGCATTTATTACCTCCGAAAGAAATGCGCTAAACAGAAAAGAATGGAAGATAAGGAGGAGAATCAGAGAAATGCACACTAGTAAAAATTATGGAAAACACACAGAAACTAAGGGATTAAATAAGCAAATAAAAAGGTTTTAAATAATAATGAAATACTTTGAAGTAAAAGAAACCAAAGAGGAATTCATTATATTGGGGAAAATAAAGAGAATGGAATAGTCACAATGACATATAGGATTACTGAAGATACAATGAATGAAATTAGAGTTCTGGAAGACAATTTTTTTAAAAGTCAGTTATTTAGAATATTGAAGGAAGAAAGTATCAATGAAGCTGAAAACACCCTGAAAAATAAATAGATCTATTCCTCCCCCTGAAAAATAGAGTAAAATAGAGGAGTGATATAAGAAAATGTGTCAAAAGACCAAAAACTTGAAGAAAGAGTATCTCTAAATGAAAGGACCTAACATTAAGAATAAAAGTAAAAAGTTAAATATGAGAGATATCTGGAAAGCCCCAAGCTTTGCTTGCCTGAGATTGTTGGCAAGGTCCTAATCTCTCACACGAAGGGACTGCTGCTCTCAGTCAAAGGTCCTCATTAAACCCTGAGTACCCCCTCACTATGAAGGGAAAAGAAGTCCTTGTAACATCATGACTGAAAGTACCAAACCTGCCTTTCCCCAGGAACAGGTTAGCAATCACTGTTTCTCAATTTGCTTACATCTGTAATAGCAACCCTGGTAATGCTCATGTGTGAAGTCATTTTCATAAACATCATCCTGTGGGAAAGTAACACCCCCGCTCTGAGAATATTGTAATGCTTAATATTTTACCCTCTGTAAAAGACTTTCTCTTTGTCACAATAAATGAAGATCAGAGCCCCCAATCATGGCGCCATGATTCTTCCACTAGGTCCTTCTCAGGCATGCTGGCCCACAAACTTTCCTGCCCTTCCCTCCTTATGTCATTCTCTTTTCTCCAGCTGCTAGTCTCCCTAGAAGGATAACCCTCTCTCTCCGTGGCTGCAGTGACCCTCAGATCCAATCACTCATCACCATGCCTCCCATGCATGACCCACGACATATATATATATATGGAAATAGTCATAGAATCTTTGTAATGGCAAAATAACTAGAAATAACACAAATACAGTGATTGGGAGAAATAGCTCAATAGATTGTAATATTTAAATATAATGGATTGTATTGTGTTATTAGAAATGACAAATATTGGAAATATAAAGAAAATAAGGGAAATATATGAAGAGATGAAAAGAGAAGAAAAAGAATATGAATAATACATGCTATGATTACATTAAAAAATAATAACCACAAAATCAAGAGAAAATGGATCAAAATAAAGCAAATCCAAAGGAAGCTCAAAACCAGAGGATGTTTATATCAGTACCTACATATAACTTACATATTTAAACAAATTGTAAGTAATGTGGAGTTTGTGCTTTTCCACATCATTTTTATGCATTTATCTATTTAAAAGTTGTTGGTGCTAGAAGTGGTTACCAAGTATATAATTTTAAAACAACTGAAAAAAAATCAATGCTTAGAATATTTTTGAGAAAACAAAGGTAAGAAGAATTGTTAAAATTAGAATACAGATATAGAATGAAATCGTATCAACCTAAACAAGTCTAAATGAAATGAAAAGGATAGCCAGTGGCCCAGTATTTTATACAGTAAAGGGAGCATAAGAATACTGTTCCTTTGGAGATCTACCTTATCTAAGGTCCATAAAAGGAACAGTATGCTACAGAAGAATGAACACTTATTCGAGATGCAGAGGCATTCATTTAAATCTTGTCACAGATGATTATTTATATGTGTAACCTTGGAAAAGTAAGTTAACCCTCTCAGGACTTGGATTATTCAAGTAATCAAGACGTTAAAGGGATAGACTAGGTTGTTTCTGATGACTGTCATAGTTCTCAGTAGTTGATGGAAGCTCTGTACTTGGGTGTTCAAAAGAGAATCACACTAGCAAGAAAACGGGAAGCGGAAAATGGATCTCTTGAAAATATAACATAGATGAAGTCTTTCAAAGAAAGATGCAGAGTGTGGGAAAGTCTGAGGCTGTAGATTATTGGTGCTTCACAAAGACAGGGTTTATTTGAAAGATTATAAAAACAGACTAAAATGAACAGGGACTTGGCTGGGCTAGTGAGGTCAGGAGGTGTGGCAGACGGGCATCAGTTTTACAATATGGTTGGGAAGAGCACTGGTTCAGGAAGATAAAATGAAACTCTCCAGTCATGCAGATAACACACGTACCTTTTTCAGCACACACACATGGATACATATAAAGTTTGATTCCTAAGAGCTAGAAAGGATAATAAAGTCCAGTAATTTGTTGGACCAAACATAGACACTGGAAATACAGAAAATAATGTAGAGTCCAAGTAAGAAACTGGAGATTTGCCATTTTTTGCTGTCTTCAGAGAGCAAAGACAAAACTCTGATATCTCAGAAGATAAAAGTAAATAATAGAAAGTAAAAAGAAACAATTAAATTATATTATCCATAAATATTCCATCAATTATGAAAATAGCAAAACAAGAAAAATGTGCCGAGAAAAATGCTTGTATGTATCAAACAATGTTGTATGTATCAAACAAAATGCTACCTAAGTACACAGAATAAAGTCAGTGAAATTTTGACTTACACAATCAGAAAAGAATTGTAGGTGACTCCTTTGTTATTCTTCAACTTTTAGGCTTGAGGAATTAAGCTGAAGCACATTCTTCAGAAGGATGCAGAAATAAAAGTGCTCCAAAGAAGCAACTACAAGGAGTGTAACCTCTGGTAGCACAGAAGAGGGCCAACAATAGATGTAATAGAGGGTTAGCCCTAGCGATTGAGTCATGGATAATAGACACAGATCTCAAACAAATTGTTGTGTGAAATTGTGTGAAGACTAGAGGAGAAAGGATACTGAGGCCCAATAGCACCTGATAAATGAGTGGCCTTGAATGTGCCCCTGGGCTATTACATTTCACTTTCGTGTCCACTCTTCCCACAGATGTTATGTATCTGAGCCAGAGAATATACTCCAGATTTGGAAGGGAAGTTTGTAGCTAGGACTCTTACTTTGTAACTAACCTTAGCCACTTTGTTTGTTTTGGGCTAATTATTTCTACTAGCTAACTCTTATGAGGAAGATCATTGGTGGAGCTCATGAGCTCTAGTTGTAGATGTATGAGCCACAGAGCACTTCCTTTATCTATAAGAAGGTCTATGTGTAATGGGAGCAACCAGCAATATGTCACCAGGAAAGAATTTTAAAAATGGACAAGAGTAAAGGATGTCAAAGAATATAACACAGAAAAATAAGATCCATTGGTCACACAATGAGTGAAAGGTGCCATATAGATGCATAAGTATTCAGTAAGAGGTAACTTTTTATATTGCTTTAAAGTTTGCAAAGCTTTTGACAAATGTTGGCTTATTTGATCCCAACAACCTGGGAGGTAAAGATGATTTTTTTCAACAAATCAGAAACTGAAGCACAGAGAGTTTAAATGACTTGTCCAAGGTCACCCATTCAGTAAGTAAGCATTCTCAGATATGATTTGAACCCAGTTCTTTGAGGTTCTTCATTCTATTCACTGTTCTACCTATCAGCCACAGGATAGCCAGGGGTCTCTTTTACTAGAGCAAGGAAGGCACATTGAGTTGACTCTCTGCAGGGGAATTTGGGAGAGCTGTGGACAAGAAGCACACAAGATTGGCAGTCGTTGATGGACTGAAATATGCCTCATCAACCAAAATTCCCAAATGAAGTCGACCACAACTTCAAGAGGATTCATGTGGATGAAAGAATGATGGAGTGATGCCCATCTTCTGTTTTTATCTATGAATGGTGGAGGGGATGCCACAGGATATTTTTCCTCAATTCTAAAACAAAGGCTCCTTATAGAGCTAGTCCCAAAGCAGTTTCTGCTACAGCTACATTAGAGGGCAATATATTACATGTCTATGAGTTGCAGTTTTCATAATACTGCACTGGAGATGATTTGGAATTGTATAAATTCTGTGCTTGGGGATGAGAAGGGATAGAGGAGTCACAACAAGAGCTTTTCTACTATTGTACTATTTAGTGCAAAGTACTTGGCTCATATACTATGGTAGAATGGAAGCTCCTAGACAACAGGACCTGTTTCCAATTCTCCTTTAAACTCACAGCACTTAGTACATTTCTTGTCAGAGAGCAGATGTTTGATAAAGGCGTCTTCCATTAAACTTCTTCAATTTGCTTTGGATATTTCAATTCATGAGAGTTAAACATCATTAATATAAGCATCAAACATGCAAGGAGAGAACTTTTACATATAGTATTTGGACTTGCAAATTACTATAGCAAAAGCATGACAGCAGGAAGGTGGACAAAGGCTTACACATATTTGATTTTCATTCTTTAAATTGATCTTCACAGTAATCCAATGAGATGGGTACTATGGCTATTTTACAGATGAGAAAACTGGGGTTCAAAGACATACTTCTAGACAGACACCATTAAATGCTGGCTTTGCCAAACCTCAAGCCTGATGCTCTTCACACCTCAACATGACAATAAACTTACTTGGCAATAAAAGGATTCTGAAAGGTTTCAGAAGGGATTTTCAGTGGTTTCTATTAGTTTACATTTCAGGGGAAGCTATTCTTCCACTATCTACAATTTTTTTTTCCTGTCACTACCCACACGAATATAGGTAAATCTCTAGCTTCATCCATGTTTGGCATTGTGCAAAATGTGCCCATACGAGTCTTGTACATAAAAGGCTTGATCAGTGATCTTCTAAGTATTCTAAAATATCGATAGCAGTTCTTCTTGTGGTGGCAAAGAAATGGAAACTGAAGTGATGTCCATCAGCTGAGGAATGATTGAATGAGTTGTGGTGTATGATTGTAATGGAATGCTATTGTGCCCCAAGAGAGGACAAAATGCCCCCAAAAAACACCTCAAAAAGTTCTATGAGGTGATACAGAGTGAGCAGAACCAGGAGAACCTTGTGCAAAGTAACAAGAGTAATGTACAATGATCAAATGGGAATTACTTCACTATTATCGACAAGGCAAAGATCCTGGACAACTTCCGAGGACTAAACCAAAAAGTATATCCCCTGTCATAGAAGGAACAGATAGGGTCTGAGTACAGATTGAAACACACAATTCTTCATTTTATTTCCTCCATGAACTTTTCTCTAGTGTAAACAATGTACTTTTCCACAACATGACAAACAGGGAAATGTATTATATGACAATACCTGTATAACCTATATCATGTCACCTGCCTTCCCAGGGAGGGAGAGGAGAGAGAGGGAGGAGAACAGAGGTTTTTGGATCTAGCTAATATGAGAATTTATTTCTCTTGGATAATCATATTTATCATAATTTATTACATATTTGTAACAAGTCACATGTATCATGTTATGTCGTTATATATATTTTAAAAATAGAAAAATAAAAAATAATTCAAGAAAAGGAGATCTTCTGGCTTAAAGATCCTGATTGTGAAATGACCTGATGCTTATGAAAGTATCCTTGTGTCCACCTCATAGGAAATAGATTGTTTCATTACATAATAATTTGTCCAAAGGCATTTCTTCTTTGTTAAGAAAAATTTACTGGCAGGATATACATATTGCATACTCCCTTCTGCCCCTGACATCTACTCACAACTGTCCACCCACACAGCGATGCTAAGATAATCATCCTCAAGCACCATTTTCTTTTCTCAAGGGATTGTACCAGATTTCTATTTTGGATTGTAGATTGTTATAAGAGTGAGATATTTGGGGGGGAAATGTTTCTATTCTGTGCCAGAGAGTGTGCTAAGTGTTAGGGTTATAAAGAAATGGGGGAAACAATGTCTGCTCTTGTGGAGCTCAAAGTTGAAATCTGAGAAAATAGGTTGTGAGAGATTGTCTGTCTAAAGGTTTTCCTTTCAAAATCAAGGAGTTAGAAACCAGAAATCACATGATTTGCCCAATCATACATAGAGGAACAATCAGAGAGAAGGATCACTTCTGTTTCCTTTTCTGGTGATCATTCAACTCTATCACATGGCCATTATCCTACAATGTTCAACCAATCAGTCTGGCCTTCAAGGCTACCCGGTAACTAAATTTTGTGACAAAATCAACATTTTGCTTATCAGTCAAGCAGACTTGCCAAAAATGAAGTGGGGTGGTAATTCTGGGCCTTGAAAGCTTCAAGTCTAAGTTAAAAGAACTGACACGTGTCCATTTTTTAATTAAAGTTGTAATGACATGCAAATTATTTAACCTCTAGCATCAGTAAAATGAGGATAAAAACACCTTTATTATCTATTTCACCAGGTTGTTATGAGGCCAAAATGAGTGAATGTTAATAAAACACTTTGTACATTTTAAAGGATTACATTAATGTGAATTTTTAATTTTGATGGATAGATGTTATGCGCTAACCATTGTAGGCAACAATTCCATCTTCCTGATTCAGATCAATTATGGCTTTATTTTTTGAATTAAGACTATTTTGGAGATTTTGTGTCTGTTGTGGGAAACTGAAAACAGTTTAAGAAGGATAATCAAGTTTCAGATATTTAATTCTTGCCACAAGGTTATCTTTTTCTAAGCATCCAGGAGGTGCTAAATGTTTGTGACATGCACTAACATATTGCACAGTTTCTCCCATTTCTTTGCATGATCTGCCTTGATCAGTAAATCTGGATCTATGGGGATAATCTTGCTGTAATTTTAGTGGCTATGGCTGTAATGTAGAAGATGGCAGGATGGAATTTCTGCAATATACAGGGTCAAGCCTCACCGAGAATTCCAGGGGAACCCCTCTGGAGAACTTTGGGTGAGGGGACAGTTGAAATGGAGTTAAAAAGTTGTTTCCTGGGTGTTGAGGGGAACAGATCTTACTGCTTGCTGCTCTTGACTTGGGGGTTCACCTGGGAGGCCATAGGGGCAAAAGCCATTGTGGTTTCTACTCAGGAGTTAGCCTGTCTAGTAGGATTAGACCTTTCCAGCATCATTATAATAATTATTTAATTATTTAGACATTAGAAATAATTACTATTAGCCTAGAGAGCAAGTTAGCTAAGGTTTGCCACTCCCTCCTGGGGGGGGAGGGGCAGCTTCAACCAGACAGTTCAGGGCTTCCCATTTCTTATCCAAAACCTAATTACCCCCTCTTGCCTTCCCCTTTCTTTCTTTATCAATATAAACTTTATCTTCAATATCTGTGCCTGGGAATTATTTGAGGATACTCACTGCTCACTGTTGCCATTCAGCTTGAATCCTGTCAGTTGCCAGCCTAAGAAGTCAAGTCCCATCTCAGACCTCAACATTAGGATAACTAGCTACTACTCAGTCCTCAATCAGACCTGTGGGGAATAGAAGTTAAAGAAAGGGAACATCATTAAAGATTAGCCTCTGCTGAATCTTGCTTGAAGATCCTCAGCCCTGTCTCCATCATCAATTGAAACCAGCTGCTTGGGGGAGGGGTTTGAGAGTAAGGAGTATCTAACCCCCTCCCTACTCACTCAAGTCTGTCTGTGTGGGAGGAGGGTGTCTTGCAGACATCTGGCCCTGGCCAAACTATCAGCTTCCCTAGTATTTCTGTTATTACAAACATAACATGGCTGGCTTTAAAATTCCTAAGATGAAGCCCTCTGTCTCATTAAGTCTTCAAGACTCAATTATTGGTTTGATACGTATTTGCTCACGTGTCATCTCTTGACATTATGTGGATACCAGCCATGGAGGGCTTCTTGATTTAGCCGCTAATTCTAAACATTTCCAAATTTTATTATAAGAAGAAATTATATTATTCTGGCATGGCCTACCTTGACTAGAAACAGACTAGGACTTTGTGATTACTCTTTCTTTTCTTTTTCTAAGTGCTTGAAACCAACCCCTCTTCATAATACATTCTATAAAATGACCAGGAATCAGTTGAGTTCACCGGCACATAGCTTTCAGGCTTACTCTCTTGCCTTTTGTTGAAAACTATAATAAGACGTGTTCTTCTAGAGTCGAGCGGCTTCACTTGAATCCTCAATAATTTATCAAGTAGCACCAACTGTTGTTCAAGAATCCAATTTGTCAACCATTTTGCTATTCTAGGATGTGCAGTAGTTTATTTACACAGAGTGATCTGAACTTGTAAAGGACAACTAAATGCACCCTGATTATCTCCCAAGTCCTCTTGGGCTTCAAATTTCCATTAACAATCATCATTTCAACTTCCACAGGGTAAGAGATCATTCTCCTTGGAAATGAATAAAAATAAAAATGACAGAGTTCATCTTCTCATAAAGTGCTTATCCTCAGTCTTTCCACTATTGCTATCATTTTGAGGATCATGTAGTGACTCTACTCAATGATCTTGCTCCAACGTTTTATGCACCATGGAATTTAGGTTACAGCAGGAAGTAGGCAAGGGTAAGAGTTGTGATCGACCATAAATAGGAGTGTTGTGCAAAAGATAATACAGTTTAGAGATGTCAAGAAGAATGGCAGTAAACTCTCCTTACTGAGGGGATTGGCTGAAGGCCACTTTTTTTCTGCTCCCATAAATAATAAACCAAGCATAGTAAGATCCAGTCCAAGATCTTTGCCAGTGACAGGCCACTGATCAGGAAAGAATAAGATGTTAGAGTTTTCAGTGTTTACAGCATGCCAAGTTCATGATACATGTAGAGAGGGTGAGCCTGGTCCTGAATTCAGAGTTCCACAGTCTTCATCTAATGGCTGCCCCTTGGGATGTGCTTCCTTTGATCCTTTTCCATCTTAAAGATATCTTCCATAAACTTCCTGTCTTCACAGCAACCAATGTTTTGCTTAGGGAATTCTTGAGCCCAGGAGAAACTTACAACTTTGCAGAAGACAGCTTCCTGTGCATTAGATATTAATTTCTTGTGCCTATACAAAGAGTAAAACACTGTATGTATTTGAGGATTTTCAGACCGTTGCTCTGGGAAGCAATTCCGTTATGTTAAGGTCACAGGATGAGACTCAGTAAAATGATTTAAGTTGAAAAGGCTGGTAAATGTGTAGTGGAATGGGAGTTCAAAACTAATTCATTCAGACTTTCCAGATAAGAGAACTGATATTGAGGGAAGCAAATAACTTATGCTAGATCATTGAGTGACTAAGAAGCAGAATTCAAACCTGTCTGTTAGGCTATAAGTACTGTATCACTTACAATTATTTCTAACCTCTACTAATATCATTGGAAATCTGATTTTTTCTGCATCTGCAATGTTCTTTTGAGGAAACTCACCTACTTTATCCTCTGCAGAATTATTTCAATCAGAATTCCTTAGATCTTCGTTTCCCTTAGGGTACCAATGTTGCCTGCAAAATATTCATTCTCTAAAAGGCAGGGTGAATCACTGACTATGCTCAGCTCTCAACTTCTTTGTTGTAAGAGTTTATATAATGATGTAATAACTTCCCCCCCAATGTTCCTGCTTCTTCTCCTACAGCAGCCTGGTCCTCTTCAAATTTCATAGTCTGGTCCATACTTATCATAGCCTTAAGTAGTTTTTCAACTTTTTGAGGAATGGAATTCTTCACATTAATTTTTTTCAGGGGATAGAGAGACAGAGAGAGACAGAGAGACCGAGGCAGAGACAGAGACAGAGGCAGAGAGACAGACAGACAGACAGACAGACTAAGTGTCCAGAAAATTGAAACCTTCATTCTGTTGGGATATTTTTTTGTTGCCTGTTGGATTAGCACACTGTTATTCTTTTTTCTGTCTTGGGAATATAAGAAAACTATGATATTATGACATCATTCTATCTCTATTGACATTTTCCCAAAATAGATTCAATTCGCTCATATTTAACCCACTGGGGTCATGAATTTCCTCACTTAAGATGGTTTTCATTGGCAGTGCTTCTCAAGTGCCCCTTTATCTAGTCTGTTCCTTATGAATGAGGTAGTCCTTTTCAGAGCCAAACTCCAGTCCTGGAATCCCATCTCACCAAAATTCAGTGATCTCAAAGAGGTCAATGTGACTTCTTGAATTAATGTAACTGGTTCACACCATCCGCTATGTAAATTTTGCTTATTTTAATTTGAAAAACAAAAGCCATAGACTTTCATGTTTGAAATCTGCCTGGATTTGTTTCTGACGAATTAAGGGCAATCTATCCAATTATTACTCTTCCCATTTGGTACCAGTGAAGTTCACCATTACTAGATTTTGAGATGTATCTGGGAATCTGTGTCCTTCAATTTCCCTCACCATTTTAAAGCTCTTGCAATGAAATGTCCAAAAGAGCAGGCAAACACTTTCATAGATGCATGGCCAAGAGATGGTCATTTCAGTCTTATACTGTTGGTCAGGACATCCAAGAAAAGTGGATATAGTGGGGGAATTTTAGGTTTCTTTTTAGTTTTGCTGCTTTTCCAGAAAGTTATCCAGGTTTTCTGATTGTTACTCATTGTTATTGCATTTATTTTAATATTTTATTGTCTTTATTTTAATACCATACATGATGATTTAGCATAGCCAATTATAGTTTTAAGGTCTAGAAAAACTATGTAATTAGCTCATTTAGTTCTCAAAATATGTACAAGAGGATAACATTGTGTTTATTATCACCATTTTACAGAAGGGTATACTAGTGGCCAGAAAATTTCCATAACTTACTCAGGGCTATATAAGTAGCAAATATCCAGAAATGAGGTTCCAACCCTGGTGTTCCAACCACAAGTTGAAGGGCATCCTGCATTCTAATCAGCCATAATATACCAATCCTGGTATACCAGTCTGTTTGCTAGGAGCCTTTCTCTACTTTTCCATTTTCTATATTTCATTGTTCCCTAGAGAAAACTCTTTTCTGGTTAGTGTCTCGTTTGCTTTAAACTTTTAAAGATAAACTATAGGAATGTGACCCTATTTTGGCCTTGACTTTGGTCAGGGAAAGCATTGTTCATTGACTGATAGAATTCAGAGATTTAATGCCGAGGAATATCTTGGGAGGCTGTAGGAACATACTTTAATATACATTAATCCTTCCATACCTATGAAATTCATTTGTTTCTATATCACATGAAGACAGACTAAAAAGATTGTCTCACGTTATGAAAAAGGAAAAGGGCCAAGATCAAAGCCCTCTTAGATCATAAAGAGGTTATGGAGGAGAAACTTGACAATGGGGGACGGTTTCAAATTGACACAATTGTGGAAAGGTGGGATTTTAAAGGCAAGCACAGGAGGAATATTTTTAAAGAACTGCAGTAAGGAATGGATTACATTTTCACCTTAGAGAACTGTGATTTTTTTCTCATTTTGCTCTCTTTTCCTTTCTACTTTATACATAAAATTACCATCAAACACAAGAGATGTCATCCTAATTGGAATGTTTCTGAATCTGGAATGGAGAGAAGGTCACACCTCATCAAAGAAGATAGAACCATCCCATAATTCTTGGGCAAAGAAAATGTAGGTATCAAAGGCTTTAAATCCTATTTGAATGATATAAGTTCACTGCATGTAATAGAGACACTTAAAGAAGTTATCCCTTCCCCCAATAAATTCACATGTCACATTTACCATCTGCCTTCAACTTCAGAAGAATTTTATATACCCCCCCCAATGATCATGAAGAATAACTCAAGGACTGGTGGTAGAGAGGAGTAATTAATCATGATTAATTCAAAAAATAAGTTCTTTGTTGGGACCCTAGAAGGGTTATGCCTTTGCCACAAAAGGCTTAGAAGCATATATTACATATATAAACTCATATATATGAAGCTAGTTCTCCTTCAATTCTTTCTCTTTTTCTTTTTTCTGGTTCCATAGCTTGCTATCTCTACCCTGAACAATTTTAATAGCCTTTTAGCTAGCATCCCTTCTTCCAACATATTACTTATCTAATCTATCTTTCTTAGAGTACATTCCAGCTTTAAGACCTTCAGTGGAATCCTAGTGCATCAAGCAAAAATACTCTTAATCTGGACATTTAAGGCACTTTCCACTCTGGCTTTTATGAACCCATAAGGCTGTGTTTTACATTTTTCCTTTTCATTCACTCCGTGTTTTAGCAAAACTGGACTACTATTTTCCCCCATGAATATGACACCACTTTTCTAATTCCTGTTCATTTCTGGAAGATCATTTCCTCCTCTTTCACCACCAAAATGGTCTTTCCACCTCATCTCTACCTTCTCTTTTCTCAAGGCTTAGCTTGGGCACACTTCTTCTATGAAGTTTTTCCTTAAAGTACCATCTCACAGATGAAAGCATTCTCTCTGTTCTCAAATTTTCCTGCAGTATTTTGTGTGGATCTCTCTTTTCCTCCTTCATACCTTTCTTTGCATTATACTATCAATGCACTTGCCTTATCATCTAGTAGAATGCATTCCAGCATTTCAGAACTGAAAGGTATCCAGAGGCAGCTGATCTAACACATCCTTAGAAAAGAATCCCCTCTATGAGATATAAAACAAGGAATAATACAGTCTGTGGTTGTAGACATCCTGAAATAAGGAACCTCCTTCCCCCCTCCCAGAAGTCCATTTTACTTTGAAACAGCTGGAATTGTTAGGAAGTTCTTTTTATATTTTAACTTGAATCTTCCTCTTCCTGTCCAGCACCATGCCGTCTATGTATTAGCTACTCAATCAATTTGAGGTGATGGGGATAGTTTTTGGCTGATGGTCTCTTTTCTATAAGGTTCTCTTCTGTTTCTTCTTAGATCTTTTAGTCTTCTATTTAGACTTAGAATTCTGTTTCTTCCTCTCTGTATAGATATCTATTAAACACATTCTCCTAGCTTTAAGTGTCACTTCTACAGTGCTCATTCCTTAATGTTTGTCCTCAGTCCTCTCCACTCACCTGAACTCTATTACTCAGCTCCAAATGTATAATAGACATTAAAATAGACATTTTTACTCTCATAGTTCATTCAGTCTCTACAGCTTCTTAAACACACACACACACACACACACACACACAGAGAGAGAGAGAGAGAGAGAGAGAGAGAGAGAGAGAGAGAGAGAGAGAGAGAGAGAGAGAGACAGCATCATGTCTCATTTCACTAATGGCCAATTTTGTCAGGCAAACATTCAGCACATAAGAATTATTTCAGCCCCTTCTTTCATGCTCCATATTAAGTTCTACAACTGTTTTCCCTTTAAAATGTGTCTTTCATGCATCAATTTCTTCCCCTTGTCCTGCCATTATCCTCCTCAATTCTTCATCCACTTAAGATGACTGCACTTCTCTCTTGGTAATTGCCTTCTTGACTCCCAGAAATCTACCCTTTCAGCTAATCTTTTACACATCCTGCCTTGTCAGACACACATTGCTTTCTGTGACCAAAACACATCAGACAGACTGCATCACTCAGAAGATACCCATAGCACTAGCCTAGGAGACAGCCTGGCCACATACTGCCCAATTCTATACGGAGCTCTACGACTTTTTCTATAGCAAGTCTCCTTTCAAAGAAATAATGAACCGTAATGTCAAGCTAGGGAAAGGGAACAAGGCCGACAATAACTCAGCAATACTGGTTGTGAAGTGTGAGAGAAAGCAGGAAGTTAGAACCCCAGATGCCCTATGTCATAGGAAGGAAGGGAATGAAGGCCTGCTCTGTCAATTAAACCCAATTCACATTGATCTTGGACTCACGAAATGGTTTAAGGAATATAAATGTCCTAATTACATGAAATCGTGAATGGAATTTATAGAAAACAGTGCTGTGGGTGGCTCCCAGTGACTCACTTTTTAAGATCTTTGCCTTCTGTCTTAGAGTCCATGCTAAGTATCAGTTCCAAGTCAGATAAGCAATAAGGGCTAGGCAATTGGGGTTAAAGAACTTACCCAGGATCATACAGCTAGGAAGTATTTGAGGCCACATTTGACTACAGGACCTCCCATCTCTAGGCCTGGCTCTCCATCCACTGGACCACTTTGCTTACCCAACTCACTCTTGAGATTATAGCCTCAAATCTTCAGTATGTCAATGAAATAGGTTCATATTTGTTCTTGACAGTCAGTCAAGAGTGGCACAAATCAGTCCGTGATGATTGTATCTACATAAGCCAACTGGATTTCATGGGAATAAAAAGTTCCATCTGTCTTAAATATCCTTTCATTCCTCTTAATTTCATTGCAGCTGTCCTATTTATTCAATATTATTTTGACATTCATCATCATATTTTGACTGAATCTGAAACAACATTAATGGGGGAAAGGATTTGGACAAGGATAAGGAGAAAAAATAAAGGAGGAGGAGGAAGAAAAGGAGAAAAAAGGAAAAGAAGGTGGAGAAGACTTAAATATTGCTTAAATGTTTGTAGGGTCCATTATAGATTATCTTACATTATAAAACAGTCCTACAAATTAGGGTCTCTTGCTATACTCACCTTATATATGAGGATATTGAGAATGATCAGTTAAGTGATATGTTCAGGATCAGACAGTTAATAAGTACAGAAATCAGAATTTGAACTTAGGCCTTCCCAAATTCAAGTTCAGTATTCTCTCTGAAGGGCCACCTAAGTTTTGCAAAGGTGCTTCAAGATTATTTTGTATGACTCTCAGATGAGAAGAAGGTTCACATCACTTTGACATGTTTCTCTCCTGACCCGACCAAATCCAATATGCAATCTTGGTCTTGATTTATTTCCATTTCCCTACTGAGCCTTAGCCATGATGGGACTGATTGATGACCTGTCAGAGGAGCTAGCACTATGCATGTGACTCATGACAATGTAACAGTCAGCATCAACTCAGTTAGGACCCCCAGCTGAGAAATAAAATGAGTCACTTCATTTTCGGCTTTGTTTTTTTCTCCTTTGTGTGTAGGACAAGGAGACACAGAGGAGATGATATTAAGACACTTTTTTCCCTCTCCACATGCTGCTCAGGCTGTCTCTGGAGAAATAAAATGCACTTTGCTTACATATTTTCAACTACGAGAAACTAATGAAAACTTCTTAATTAGTACCATTAATTTATCCTATACATCTCAAAGTCTCTCTCTCTCTCTCTCTCTCTCTCTCTCTCTCTCTCTCTCTCTCTGTATTTGTGAGACATATTTCTCTTTCCAACTTCAGGCAGTTCCAGAAAGTCTACAAAAGTCTATAAAAGTTTATTTCACTGAATTTTCACAGAACTAGGGGCCAGGATTTCAACCTGTACTAAGAATCAATCCCCTCTTCTATATTCACCAAGTGGATATCCAACAGCCATGTTTGAAGACTTCAAATCAAAGAGAACCCATTGATATCTGGTTTCCTGTGGTCTTTTAGGAGTGCTCTAATTGTTGGAAATACTTCTTCATCCCAACCCAAATTTGCCTCTCTGAAACTTCTCTCTCATTGTCTTAAGTTCTCCCCTTTGTGGCCAAAAATAAAAGTAAAGTTCTGCTTACAAATATTTGAAATTGTCAATCATAATCCCTCTAAGTTTTTTTTTTCCTTCTCTAGGGTGGGCTTCCCCAAGTCCTTTATCCATTATTGAAATGACACGATCTTAAGGACTTTCTCAATGTTGTTTCTCTCCTCTGGATTCTCTATCCAGCTTATCAATAGCCTTGCTAAATTGGTACTTGAAAATACCATTTCAAAGGTGGAGATGATGTGGGAGTCATATCTAGTGAATGATGACTTGATGGCCTGCAAGAAGAACTAAACTATATCCACACGGACCTTTTTCATATAAATGGAAATTAGGAAACAAAATAATTTAGAGAAGTGATGTGACATATTATCTCTCTCTCTCTCTTTCTCTCTCTCTCTCTCCAACTTCTCTACAAAAAGAATAACCACATTTTTAAGAGCTTTTTCTTTTAATGTGGTCCCAAATGCAACAAAGAGAGCATATTCAGAGAAAATATTCTCATCTCTCCTTCCAATTATAATAGTAGTATCACCATGCATGCTGCCACATAGAAAATGGCAGTCAGTATTCATACTCCATTTCACACAAGAGGCCTTAAAATACTCTCTTTAAAAATGGAGGGACATACCAGTTAAGGGTTTCAGTTTAGAATAGAAACCTATTTGCCAAGTATTACATTTGAAAAGATTCATGTCAATTGACAGTATCTCCTCAACAAAACAGAAATAAACAATTGAGGAGCAAATGATCCTTTGGTGAATTTGATATGAAATCCAGGAAAGCTAAACGATTCCAAGTGCATTCATATTTGAAAGCAGGAGAACAAAGATATGAATGATAGGTGCTGCCTTTTAAAAAGTGATCTATTTCATTCAGTTCCATTCAGGATGCACTTCATTGCACATAATCTGCAGGTCACTGTGTTGGCCAACAATGTTAGAATCAACAACAGTCCCTGATCTCAAGAAATTAACATTATACCGGGTGGCAGATGCGACATTTACACAAATATCAATCATTTATTAAATGATTAATCTGTTCTAGCCTTGGTCCTCTTTAATATCTCTGAAACCACTGTGGATCACCCTCTTCTCCTTGAGATTTCTCTCCAGGTTTTTATGATATTGCTCTCCCTATTTCTCAACTTCCATGTCTGACTACTCTGTCTCTTTGCCAGATCCACATCTAAGTAGCAACTGCTAAATGTAGTTGTCCCCCAAGCTTCTATAGAGGGTTTACTTTTCTTCATCTATAATATTCCATGAACTTATCAATTCCCAGGGATTCAGTTATCATCACTATTCAGATGACTCTGATATATATGTCCATCCCTAATTTTTACTAGGTGTGTAACCATGGGAAAGTCAACTCACCTCTACTTCCCTCAGTTTCCCAACTGTAAAATAAGTATATTAACAGAACCTGCTTCCCAGGGTTATTGTGAAGCACTTTGCATAGTGCCTGGCACATAATAGGTGTTATGTATAAGTACATATGTGTTCTCCTTTCTATTTCCTTCTTCTGACCTTTGGTGTCATATATTGAACTTCCTGCCTTTTGGAAAAATATAGTTAGATGTCCCACAGAAATAGTAAAGCAAATAGGGTAAAATTGAACTCATTATCTTTCTCCTAAAACTGTTCCTTCTGCCCACCTTCCCTATTACACTTGCAGACACCACCATCTGTCTAGTAACCTAATCCCACACTTGAGGTGTCATCCTCAACTACTCCCTCTCTCTCCATGTGTATCCTATCCATTGCTAAGTCCTATTATTTCTACTTTAGTAACATCTCTGACATGTCTCCTCTACTCTAATACCAACACGACTGTAGGGCAAGCTGCCTTTATCACAGCTGGACTATTGAACTAGTCTGACTATGTGTCTCCTGCCTCATATCTCTCCCTCTTCCAGTCCACCCTCCATTCAGCTAGATCAAAGAGATCTTCCTAAAGCATAGGTCTTACCATATCAAACCTTTATTCATTATACTGTAATGGCTCTCTCTTACCTCCAGGATCAAATATCAAAAATTTTTTGACTCTTAAAGCCCATCATAACCTAGTCCCTTCCTATCTTTTTTTTTTGTTTTTTTGTAACTTCCTCCCCTTCACATACTGTCATCCATTAACTCTAGTATCCTTGATAATCCTTAGCCAAAACACATGCATTCCCCATGCATTGTACTGATTGTCCCACATCCTGTCTCCCCACCTCATTCTCATAGCTTCCTTCAGGTCCCAGCTAAAATTCTCCATCCAACCATTTCATCTTAATGCCTTTACTTTATTAATCACCTCCAATTTATCCTGTGTGTGTATATGCATTTATATGTAGGCACACATATACATATGGATTACATAGCTGCCTCTTTCCTTACTTTCCCCATTAGGTTGGGAGCCTCTTAAAGACAAGGACAGGTTTTTTGTCTTTTTTGCATCTTCTGGACTTAGCACAGTGCCCTGTACATACTAAGTGCTTAAGAAATGATTTTTTACCTAACTGGACTTGATTATATGGTCCAAAGTACTGTGGTTGATTCTGGAAATCCAAAGGCAATGGCCAAAGAGTCCTATTGCCACAAGAAGATTCTTTGAATGGGAAGATGGTGTGTATATATATATATATATATATGTATATATATATATATATATATACATATATATATACACATGTGTATACATTTACCTCTGTGTTTATATATCATAATAATATATACACATCTTATACAAGTACAAAATGCATGCAAGGTGTAAAATAGAAAAGGCCTGTAATACCAGCTCCATTCCAGAGTCAAGAAATCCATTAACCAATTAGCATTTATTAAATGCCAACTATGTACCAGGTATACCAGGTAGGAGGTGGCACTTGAACTGAGCCTTATGTTTCCAAGGCCTAAAGGTGAGAAGGAAGCACAAGGCAGCCCTGTGGTGTTAGCTGGCACAATGGTACGGAAGCAAGAGATAAGGCGGCATATGTAGAAAACAGATAGTAAGTCAGTATGCTTTGATCAGAGAGCAAGTGGAAGAGGATAATGTGTGAGAAGACCAGACAAGTCAGAAAGGAATAAGTCATGAAGAAACTTCAATGCTAAGTAGAAGAGTCAATATTTTATTTTATTCAGGAGTTAATAACAAAGATACTCATATTTCATTTGGTTGGATGTCCTATGACCAGGCATAGGTTTAAGAAAATCACTTTGACCACTATCTGAATGATGATTTGGAGAAGGGACAAGAGCCAGAGAAAGTAGACATGCCAATGGAGGGATGACTACATAAGTAGAGAGGAAGAATGCCTATGATGTATGATATGGAGATGGAAACAACAAAATTTGGCAAGCAGAAGTAATTTGGCGAGAGAGAGAATACTAATAAATAGAGGCACCAAGATATATATATATATATATATATATATATATATATATATATATATATATATATATATATATATATATGCTTGGATTATATTGGCCAATTGGAGGTGAGTCCCTGTGGATTCTTTGGATTTTAAGAGGTCAAAGTGAAAAGAGCATGTAGTCCAGGTGGGCAGACAATCAATGCAAAGGGCCAAAGTTCAAAACAAGATTCTAAATTTGTGGAATAGCAAGAACCCTAGTTTGCTAGCAGGCAAAAAGTATGAAGCATAGTAATATGAAAGAAGTCTGGAAAGACAGCCTGGAGTAACTGTGTGGAAGGTTTTACATGGAAAAGTAAGGGGTTTGTATTTTATCCCAGAAGTGATAGTGAAAAGAAATGTTCCTCCAAAAGGAGATATGTATACTGAGAAGGACCCAGATAGATTGGTGGTAAAAAAGAAAACCCACCTAAGGACCTTCCCAGGGAAAGTAAAGCACAAACCCCTTGAGATCATATTAAAACACAAGTTTATTTTGCTTATTAAGGTTAAGGAACTGGTAGTTAAGATCCAAAATGTCCCTGACTCTACAGAGCTCTATATCCACCCAATTTTCTACACCTCTCTCACGAGAGAGCTCTTCTGATCTTCCAAAATCTTACCAGCTCCCTGCTCTTATGTAACCCCCAAAACCATCTAACTATCTAACTAAGTATCCCAGATTGTTAATTAACTAACCTTAATTGCCTCTAAATAGGCTATTGAGGATAGACTCACAGGTGGACTGAGTCCTTCCCCAAGCCTGGGGTTGGCTTCTTAGGTAAAACCCCCAAAATCGCAGATGTTAAATCTTTGGTTTACCTCAGCCAAATTGCCACAGCACTGCTGGGAAACTAGATCACCTTCTAGGTATCTTCCAAGCCAAAGAACCTCCAAATTTCTCCAGAAAACTGATCAGGTCAGGGGAGCTGATGGAGCAGCTATTCTCCCTTCCAGCTCAGGGCAGGAAAGACAGTGAAGTGACAGTTAACTCCCAAACCTCTCCTCTGCAGTGCCTTCTCCTTCCAGAATCTTTTCCAGGGTTCATGGCTAAATTTCCTCTCTCCCCTTTTAGAGACAATTTTGCATTATCCCTTATCCCTCTATGCCTACAATTAGAATCCAATGAAGACTGAAGACATCTCTGTTCCCTGATTCTCAGGTGATGTGGAAAACAGGAAGATATGCACATTTCTGACATTTCCTGGTATCTCAGATGAAGTGCTGGACGGAGTCCAAACAAAAGATGGCGATCTATTCCTCTTTGCAGATGACATAGTACTAATTGCATTGAAATACTGCAAAGCTCTCTGTGACATTCCCAGCAAGATCCAAGCCATCAATCTAATATCCCACGTGAAAAATGAAAGGGCTCACACAACACTATGCAGCAGCCTGGGAAAAGGGCAACACTCTCTTGACTCCAAACTAAGTCAAGTCACTGAGAAAAAGTCCACTTCTCTCACACTGATACTCCCCCAAGTGATATGGTATGGATGCAAATCAGGGAACCGCATGATCTATCTAAGGCAGAACAAAAAAAGACAAGTAACCCAATGAGCCACGATGCCACAAAAGAGTTTGAGGACACAGATAATAGAGAATGAAGTTGGACCCATCCAATAGAGAGAGAATGAAAAAACAGATGGAGAGTGCAAGTAGACTATTAGTACATCAAAGATATTTACAAAAAGCCGGTCTCTAGTACATCAGGCAGATTCCTTGTGGGAATAGTTAAAACATAGATCAGAATGTCATGGTTAAGTAATATGATGGAGAAGGGAATGACAAACCACTCAGTTTCTTTGCCAAGCAAACATCAAATGGGGGTCACAAAAAGTCAGACATAACTAAAACACAACCAAAGAACAACAACAAAGGACATTGGCAGGTTGTTTTTGGGGAAAAAAAAATCAAAGCTATCAATAGTCAGATAAAAATGCTCTAAATCACTACTGATTAGAGAAATACAAATTAAAAGAGCTCTCAGGAACTGTCTGACACCCATCATATTGGCTAATGTGACAGCAAAGGAAATTACTAATTCTAGAGGGAATTAATAGAGTTGTGAGCAGGACCAGTAATTTTGAACAATCTGAAACTATACCTGAAGGGCTATACAACTGCATAGTATGACCTAGTAATACTACTGTATCACAAAGAAAGCAAAGAAAAGGGAAAATAATTTTCTGTACAAAAATATTTACAATACCTTTTTGTGGTGGTAAGTAGTTAGAAATAGGTGATGTCCATAAATTGGGGAATGGTTGAACAAATCATGGCATATGATAGCAATAGAATACTATAGTGCTATAAGAAATGATGAACAAGAGGCTCAGGGGAAAAAAATGGAAAGAGGAAAAATCACATAATGAGACAGAAAAATACATGGATCTCCCAAATTATCCTGCAAATGATTAAATATAATGCCTCAAAATGATCTCTAAAGGACCAGAAATAATTAAATGTTGGGAGCAAAGAAGTTATTCAGCCTACGACAACTTTGGAGAATGTTAGGAAAGATTTCATCTCCTCAGTGGTGCTCAGGCCTGATTGAAGTACATATATTTCCAGACAGACTCCTTCAAATCAACAAATAAGTCCTGGAGCACTTTTGTTGGCCGCAGTCTCAGGCATGGATTGTGTGAAAGAGATACCAAGATGAAAACTCATAAGATCATGATAGCTAAATTTTGAAATGCCCAGGACAAAGACAAACTATTATAAATGACTAAAAACAATTTAAATAAAAAATTTAAATAAATTAAATATTGTAGAGCTACAGTCAATATGACACAAGATTCAGCAACTTCTACACTAAACAACTGAAGTAAGTTCCAAATTTTACTATTTAGGAAAATTTGTTAGAAAAACTAGAATGCAGTTTTGTAGAAACTAGATATAAACCAATATTTTACACTATTTTCCAAGATAATATCTAAATGGATACATGTCAGAGGAATAGAGATATTATCAACAAATTAGAAGATAAAGGAACATATTACCTATCAGATTTATAGACAGGAGATTTTGTGAATAAATAAGAGCTATAGAACAATGTGAAATCTAAAATGAATAATTTTAATATGTTAATATGAAAAGATTTTGTACAAGTAAAAATAATGTAGCCAAGATCAGAAAGAAAGTAATAAATGGTTTTATTTGGGGGGGGAGGGGATATAGACCTTTTCTAGGATAGTATTCTCATGTCTTAAATATAGAGAGAACTTCAGATTATGAGCCATTCCTCTATTAATAAATAGTCAAAAAATATGAAAGGACAGTTTTTAGATGAAGAAATTAAAACAACACATATGAAAAATGCTCTAATTTATTATAGATTAGAGAAATCCAAATCAAAACAGCTCTGGGATATCATTGCATACCTATCAAATGGACTAAAATGATAAAAGGGCAAAATGATAAATGTTATAGAGATATGGAAAACTAAGGACACATATATTATTGGTAGAACTGTGAACTGATCCAATCATTTTGGAGAGTAATCTGGAATTATCCTCAAGGTGTTATAAAACTGCGTGTACCTTTTGGCCCAGTATTACCACTATCGGGTTCATTTCCTAAGATGATAAAGGAAAAAGGATAAGAAGCTCTATATTCTAGAATGTTTATCATACCTCTTTTGGGGTAGCAAAAACTAAAAACTGAAGGGATTTCCACTAGTTGGCAAATGGCTGAACAAGTCATGGCATATCATTGTACTGGGATACTATTCTGCCATAATGACAAACAGGATTATCACCAAAAAAAAACAAAAAAAAACAAACAAACAAACCTGGAAAGACATATGGAATGATGCAAAGTGAAGTGAGCAGAAGCAGAAGAACATTATATATGGTAACAACAATAATGTGTGATAATCAACTGTAATGACAACTATTATCATCAAGACAAGACTCTAGGACAACCCAAAGGGTTGAAAAAGGATATCCACTGCCATAGAAGGAACAGATGGAGTCTGAATGTAGATTGAAATATGCCATTCTTCACTTCCTTCTATGAATTTTTCTCTATTGTAAACAATATGTGCCTTGTTTCACAACATGATGAACAAGGAAATATGTATTTTATGGTAATATATGTATAAGCTACATCATATTACCTGCCTTCTTGGGGAGAGGGGATGAGTGGAAAGGAGGGGGAAAATGAGAAATAGATTTTTGGACATTACTAATGTGAGAATTTGTCTATCTTGGATATGCATATTTATAACAAGTCATACATATATTACTATTGTGTTACAATTTATATTTTGTTATATATAAAAATGGTAAAAAAAAATGTGAATGGAATGAACATGACATTCTGAAGTGCAAAGGACCTGGATTCGCAATCAAGAAAAAACTACCTAGAAAAGCTGAATGTAATCCTGTAATTAAAAAAGTACATATTTAATGAAATTACTTTCAGTAATCTCGAGAAAAAAGACAAGAACTTAACAGAAAACACAAGGAGAAACACAAAAAGGTAAATATTAAAGTCCAATTACAAAGGATTTAACAAGGTCAAACTTTTTACTTTCTATATGGGAAAACATTATCTATAATTCTTAAGAATGATAACATTATCAGGGAACTTTGTAAGAAAATAGATGATTAGATAGATAGATAGATAGATAGATAGATAGATAGATAGATAGATAGATAGATAGATAGATAGATAGATAGCATGCTTGGGGTTGAGATGAGTATATTGGGATAATCCAAAAAAGTACAATTGTGTAGAGAGAACTAAAATTGAGCAACTACTTCATGCAAAAGAGACATGAATGAATGAATTGTTAGATTGTAGGGGAGGAAAGAGGACCAGGAATACTAGAATCTTATTTTCATCTGAATTGAGTTAAAGAAGATATCACATATACATATACATTTAGAATAGCATGATAGTCTTTATAACTTATAGAAAAGTAAAGGGTTGGGTCATAGCATAACATAGGAACTCTAAGAGGGGGTGCAGAATGGGGGGAGGGGGGCAATGGTCAGAAGTAAATTAGACTTCTGAGGAGAAAGAGAGGGAGAGGAAGATAAACTGAAGAAAAATCAGAAGGAGGTAAATACACACTAGTAATTATAATTTGAAATATGAATGGCATGAAATATCCATGAAACAGAATTAGATAGAATATATTAAGAGACAGATTCTGACAATATATTGTTTACAAGAAACACATTTTAAAATAAAGCACACACACATAGTGGAAATAAAGAGCTGGAGTAGAATTTATTATGCTTCAATTGAAGCAAAAAAAAAAAACAGGCTTAGTAATAATGAACTCAGACAAAGTTAAAGCTAAATAGATTCAAAGAGATAAAAAGGGAAATGATATTAAATAAAAAGGGACCACAGATAATGAAATTATATCAGTACTAAACCTCTATGCACCAAATGCTTTAGCATCCAACTGTTTAAAGAAAAAAGTAAAACAGTTACAGATTGAAAGAGATACCAGACTTTAATACTGGAGCATTTTAAACTTCCCCTCATAGAAAGCAATAAATCTAACCAAAAATATATAAGAAAGAAGACAAAAAGATAAATAAAAGCCGTAGGTAAGCTATATATGATAGATATCTGGAGAGAACTGAAGGGGAATATAACATTTTTGGTGGTATGTAGTACATTTACAAAAATTTATCATATATTAAGAAAGAAAAATATTACAATTAAATGCAGGGAAACAGAAATATTAAATACATCCTTTTCAGATTATACTATAATAAACTAGTGAGAGCATGACTATCAAAATAAGCTCAAGAATTACATAAACATAATTATAAAGCACACTTTTATAAAAATAAAATCAGATACAAATAATTGGAGAAATATTTGCTGTACGAGGTGGATGGAGTCAATATAATTAAAATGACAATTCTACCTAAAATAATTCAATATCATCTCAATTAAATTACTAAAATTATTATTATGCTAGAAAAAATAACAAAATTCATTCAGAACAAAAGTTCAAGAATATCACAGGAATTAATTTAAATATATTTTTAAATTACATTTTAAAAAGGAGGTCTAGCAGTGCCAAATATTAAATCGTGTTATAAGGAGGTAACTATCACAACTATCTAGTATTGGCTAAGAACTGGAAAGATCAGTGAAGCAGACATGCAATACACATTAGTAAATGATTATAGTAACCCTGTGTTTGGCAAATGTAAAAACTAAAGTTTGAGGGTTAAAAAGTCACTATTTGGTTTTTTAAAAAATGGTGGGAAACCTGGAAAGCAATCTGGCCAAAACTAGGTATAGATAAATACCTTGCATTATTTACCAAGACAAAGTAAAAATGGACACATGACCTAGACATAAAAGGAGATATCATATGCAAATTAGAGCATGGACAATATTATCAATCAAATTCATGGACTGAAGAAGAATTAATGAATAAATACTAGAAAGTATTGTGAAATATAAAATGAATGATTTTTATTATATTCAATAAAAAAGTTTTCTTACAAATATATCTAATATAGCCAATGCTTGATGGAAAACAGAAAATTTGGGGGGAATTTTTTACCAGTTTCTCAGACAAAGACCTTATATCTCAAATATATAGAGAACTTCCTCAAATTTAGAAGAATATGAATTATTTTCCAATTGATAAATGGTCAGTCAAAAATCTGAATAGGCAGTTGTTGGAGGAAGAAATCAAAGCTACATATAGTCAAATGAAAAAATGTTCTAAATCATTATTGATGAGAGCAATTCAAATTGAAACAACTCTGAGATATCAAATCTATTAAACTGACTAAACTGGTTGAACAGGAAATGGCAAATGTTAGAGAGGATGTAGAAAAATGGGGACACTAGTAACTGTGGTGGAACTTTGAGCTAATTCAACCATTTTGCAGAACAACTTGGAAAAAAAACAAAGGAATTATAATACTGTGTATTTGTATATGTATATATGTATACCATATGTAGAGCAGTTCTTTTTGTGGTGGCAAAGAACTAGAAATTGAGATGTTCATCTATTGAGGAATGGCTAAACAAGTTTTGGAATATGATTATATTGGAATACTACTTCACTGAAGGAAATGATGAATAGGTTGATTTTAGAAAAAAAAAACATGGAAGGACTTGAATAAAATAATGAAAAGTGAAATGAACAGGACCAAGAGAATATTATATACAGGAAAAACAAATAATTTTTAAAGAATAATTGAACATTCACCTGCAGAGGAAGAACTGAGAAAGAGAAGTATGTATAATAAAGTTTTATATATACACATATATAATGTATGTTTGTGTATACATATGTGTGTATATATGTATATATACATATGTGTGTGTGGAGAGAGAGAGAGAGAGAGAGAGAGAGAGAGAGAGAGAGAGAGACAGAGACAGAGACAGAGACAGAGACAGAGACAGAGACAGAGAGAGAAAGAGAAATATGTGTGTGAATAGTGCCTTCTCTAGTACAGGGGAGGAAATAAGGGAAGCAAACGGCTTGGAAGGTTAAATGTAACAAAAATAAATTAAATTAAATTTTAAATAAGAGTTCTATGTGCAAGAACATAAAAACAACCTAAACTCTATTGGAAAAAAAGATAGGAAGACCAAAAGGTAGTGTATAATTGAGCGTGTGCTAGTAAAGGTTTAACAACTGGATCTACAAAGATGCAAGACTACATTAAGTTCAATCTGAATTATTAACATATTCTCCATAACTTTCTTAAATCTAGACAATTAACAAAATAATATATCAAGCTCTAATTTATAACATTTGTCAATGTCTGAATTGTAAATGTTACAACTGGCTCTTGCCAAGCCAATGTGAGCTAGCTTTAGAACACCCCTAACATAATTCAATGCACAGATGAAATAGTTTCTAAAAATCAAATGAGATAATATTTTTATTGTATCTAGCATAACTCTTGGTAGATAGTAGGTGATTGATAAATGCATCTTTCTCCATCTCATAAAAAGAAATATTTGGGAGATATACATATATGTATGTATATATATATATATATATGTGTGTGTGTGTGTGTTTGTGAATGAATTCAAAGTGGACTGAACCAGATCATCATACATAATAACAGCAATATTATAAAGATGATCAACTATGGATGACTCAGTACTCTGATCAAGACAATTCCAAAGGATCTATAATTTTTAAAAAAGCTACCTACCTCTAAAGAGAGGACTCATGAAATGCGAGTGTAGTTTGAAGCATGCTTTTTCACTTTTATTCATTTTTTCAAGTTTGTGTGTGTGTGTGTTTTCTTTTGCAACACGGTTAATATGGAAATAGAATTTGCAGAATTCGACATCTGTAATCAATATATATGACTACCCTTTTCAAAGGACAGGAGAGGCTTGAGAGGCTTGAGAGGAAGAGAATTTGGAAATCAAAAAAATGTTTTTAATAAATCTTAAAATTTTAACCATAATTGAGAAATATTTAAGTAAATTACATATATGTGTATATGTAATTTACTTAAATATTTCTTCATATATATATGCTTTAAATGTGACATTTGGTCACAGCTCAATCATAGCCAGAAATTGAAGAAAGCACAGAATATCATTAAAGAATTAAAAAACAGAATTCTGGGGATGAAGCCAAGATGGCAGAGTAATCCAGAGCAGCTCTGTGTCATCATGAAAATCCTCTCTGACCAAGATTAAAATATTGCCACAAAATGAATACAGGAGTGAAAGAACCAACAAGGAGACAAAGTAAAACAACTTTCAAGAAAAGAAAACCAAAAAGGTAGGCAAAGATTATGTGGGGCACTGGGGTGAGAGGAGAGTAGAGCCAGCAAGAAACTATAGCAAGAAGGGAAGACCAAGCCGAGAGCAAGCCTCACCCCTATACCCCACATCTATTGTCTGAGATTCAGAATCTAATCCCAAACCAAAATCTAGACCCTGTGATCGTGCCTGGGCAAATAGTGGTACAAGCCAACTTGAAATTTCAAGCCTGTGGAGAAATCCAGAGCCCCAGCCCAGGGAATTCTAGTCTGGGCTTGGGATAAGGACAAAGTTCACTCTTTGGGGTGGCTGATAGTATTAACTACTAAATACTGATCTTTTTGCCTAAAGCTGGGGGGAAGATCCAAGACAAGACAATAAAGGGTATGCCTGCTTGGATCAAGTACACAGTGAGACCAAAAACTTGAACCTAAGCTTGAGACAAGAATTTGTTCAGCCCCTGACCTGATCAAGATCAGAGTGAGATCAAAGCCTATACCTAAGCCTGTGGCAAGTCTTTACGCTATCAGTATTTCAAGGGTCAATTGAATCAACAGGGGGAGGGGGCTCACAGAGCTCTCAGCCCTGGTCCATCACATCATCCCCCCAAGCCTACCTATAATTAGGTAGGAAAAACAAAATGAGCAAACAAAAAAAGGACCTAACTCTGAAGAATTTTTATGGAGACAAAGAGCAAGAAAAAGACACAGAAGGGACAGTGAAAGTGAAGGAAATACACCCAAAGTCCAACAAAAAAACATGGATTGGACACAGATTCTGAAAGAACTCAAAAATGGCTTCAAAAAGCAATTAAGAGAGGCTGAGGAAAAGTGGGAAATAGAAAAGAATTATAAAACATTAAGAGTTGGAAAGGGTGTCAGATGTCTTGTTACTACATGACAATTGAGTATAATTCACACTGACAGATTACTGAGAGAGAAGAATAATCCCCTACCTCTTGGTCTTAGCACCCATTATTTTTGAAATATCTTTCATGGGGAGAATGTTGTATGTCTAAGTGTGGATGTGAGGCATTTCTCCTGGATAATAAGTCTAATTTTCCCTTTGTAACTTCCACTGACTGATCCAGACTTTTCACTCTGAGACACATAAACACTTACAAATTCTTAGATATCATTTACATATTTCTCTCCAGGCCAGACCTCCCTACCTTCTTCATATGACCCTCTTTTGAACTGATCGAGTTCCTTCACCAACCTAATTTTCATTTCTTGGTTGCTTTCCAGCTTACCATAGCATTATGGAATGCTAGATTTAGATTTAGACAGAAAGGTCATAAAATCAAAATCCATAATAATATATCTGAGGAACCTGAATTCTAGAGAAATATAGTTATGTAGACAGTAAATGAAAACTAGGAATAGAAACCAGTCTCTAATCTTCAAACATAGCAAACTTCTCCAATGAGATTATACAATTGAACTTCATAGTTCTAATGATATCTCACCAAAAAATACCAGGACATGGCTATCCGCTCTTAGGTTAGATATTATTCACTCTCTTAAATTACTGGAGATCAGGGTTATTTGTTTTTGTTTGCCAATTCACGCTGCGGATTCATATTGATCTTGCACTTTAATGTATAGCTATAGTTATTGACCTTTTAAAAAGTATTTTTCTATCCATATTCATTAGAAAAATTGATCTAGAAATTTTGATTCTGCCAGCTGTTTGATTTACATTTCTTTCATAAAAGACTTTGGGTGATGCTCCATATTTCTCTACATTGATGAATAATCTATGTCATGCAAAGGTTAATGTTGCTTAGAAAGCGAAAGAATTCATTTGTGATTCTATTTATATCATGAAAGTGAAAAAAAATCTATTCAATGATAGAATCAAAGGAAAAATCAGAAGAAGGAGAAGATTAAAGGATGATCCCAGATCTTTTTGAGTTCTGTACAGCTGGAACAATATCTATCTAGCAACACTTCTTCCATCCCATGCTTTTGAGATGTAAATATACATTTGAAAAAAAAAAATCTGATCAAATTAAGACCTGATTTTCTAGCTTGTTGAGATTTTGGGAGCCTTTGTTAGTGAATATAATAGTTGATTCACTTTTGACATCTGAAATATGTTAGCATGTTACTTTATGTCGTTATCCAAATCATTGACAAAATGTTGAACCACAAGTCCAAGCCCAGTTTCCTGGGTCTCTCCTCTGGAAACACTTCAAGTTATTACTGAAGCACCAAAGAATGATCTTTGTTATGTGCTACTTAACCAGTTTCAACTCCAATGACCAGGCCTATTGCTTAACCAATATTTCTTCATCTTGTTTGCTAGTTTTGTCAGACATTTGGGTATAAAATAAGTTCTGTTTACAAATTCCCTCCTCCCCTTACTAAGATACCAGGATGAAAAGCCTATTAAAAAAAAGAAGAAAAAAGATATATCTGATTTCACCTGTTCTTAATAAAAGCATCTTAGTTATTTGTGGTAATTGTTGCCTTTTCTACATCTTTATATAATATCTTTTTAAATATTCCATATTTTTTCAAGGACTCTAAAATGAGCTCACTATTCCAATTGCATATTGCGTGCTAATCTTGACATATTTTAACTGACTTCACATATAAATCTAAGAATTATTAAAATAAATATTTTACTATATTGCCATTTTGAACTAGCTATCCTGCTTTTCTTAATGTGTTTCAAAAATAATAAGGTACAATTTGCCACAAAAAGCCATATAGATGGTAATCGATTCATTGAAATCCTCTCTAGTTGTTTAAAATGGGAAGCACAATCTTGTCATGCTTTATAGGAATATGGAAATAGAGTAAATTATATGACCAACTTCATTCATAAAATTCTTTATCATTTTTACTTGCTCTTTGTTCTGATGGCTGAACCAAGTGCTGCTCCCATGCCTCCATGTCTCATAATCAGCTTTAAAAAATCCAGTAACTCATATTTCTCTGACTCAAGGTTTGTAAAGCCATCTCATTATTAATTCCTGTGAGGCAGACAGTATTATTGCCATTTCCCTTTTGCAGATCAGGGAAAGGAGATTCCATCAAGCAGAATTTTGACTATGATGACTATAGGTAAATATTCCAGTTATGATTCTCTTCCAAATCTGCTGCTTGGAGGTCTTGATATTACACTAGACAGCCTTTCATATGACAGATGTTTTGTCTTTTCAATATCTTACTTCATGCTTATAGTGTAGGAACAGATGAACAAGATAGCTTTAACCTCTCTAAAACTTTTTCACCCTGCATGGGGGAATTAATCATTTGTTGCTGTTACCTACTGTTCAACCTCCTCAGGTGAGAAGAGATTGCAGGTCATGTGCCTTCCATTTCCTGATGGTCACAGTCTGTCCCTGAGGAAAGGTGATTAAGGGCCTGGCCTGCCATATGCTCCAAAGGACTTCCTCATGCTTCAAAGCAAGGGCTTCCATATGTGCCAAAAAAGGCAACTTTTACTACTTACTTCCAGTTTAATCCCTCATCTGAGATTTGAAGAACTCCTGAAGCAAAGAGGAGTAAACTACCCTTTAGCTTTAAACCTTCTAGATCCTGCTCTGCCTATCCTTTGAGGGAAGAGAAAGAAGAAAGTTGGTGAGGAATAGGTCTTCTTTTTCATGCTGTGTAGATTCAACCACCATCTCTTGCTCTATCCTGTTAATATTGACTAACCTTCAGTCAGATGGAAAAGTAGTGAAATAGGGCTTCCCATCTAACCATGCATCTCTGATTTCATTCTGCATTTATCTCCATTCTACTCTTTGAACTCCATTGGGAAAAGTGGCACCTTCAACTCAATGATGCACATTCTCATAAATGATCATATTTTGAATATGTATGATTCTGAAACCCTATAGATCATCTTCCAAATCCCATTCCCCAGCCTCCCATCACTAAATTCCGTATGCCTATCCCTCCCAATTCTCCCATCCCAAAGGTTCAACCAAATACCATCCAGCCTTTTCACAGTGTCCTATGAAATGTCCTTCCCATAGGCAACAAACAACATTTCCTTTAATCCTTAATCATTTTCTCCCCTACTCCTTCCATCTACTAGCTATTACTAAAACCTGGTTCCCCATCCCCAGATTATATAGTCTCTCTTCCAGTAATGGCTGCATCTTCATACATTCTTCTTATTTCACTGGTTGAGGCAAAGGAGTTGGAAAACTCCTTGTCTCTATTACCCCTTCCAGGTTCTCCTCCCACCTCTATAACTCAGTGATTTCTCTTGCTTTGAAGTTCATACTATCTACCACCTAATCAAAATCCATGTAACAGTTGTCTACATACCCCTAGGTCAGTCTACTTTATTTCTCAATGACTTCTGTAAATGACTCACAATTTACTTTCCTCATTAACTCCTGAATTCTTCAGATATATGATAAGATCACCAAGTGAAATGGTGTGGAGGACGACTTCAAATATATATTGAGTCTTCCCCAAATACCCTAACCACTCAATTTCTCAATGTGCTCAATTTCTACAACCTATTCCACCACTCCTTTCTCTGATGCTTCCACAAATTTATTTCAAGCCACCACCACTTTACTACTGGACCATATCAGTAGCTTACTAATGGATTTGCCTGCCCCAAGTCTTTCTCTACTCTAATCCATCCTTCACCAAAGAGATTTTACTAAAGCATAGGGCTAATTGTGCTACTCCCTGACTCAATAAACTCCAGTAGTTCCCTATTGCCACCAAAATCAAACACAAAATGTTACATATGATATCCACAAGTATTCCTAACCTAGCCCCTATCTTTCTAGTCTTCTTATACCTCTCTATCCATCATGTACTCTTCAATCCAGTGGCCTCACACAAAATACTCCATCTCCCAGCTACACGCTTTTCATTAGATGTTTCCCATGCTTAGCATGCTTTGCTTCTGCTCTTCTGACTATCTCCTTCCCAGTGTCCTTACTGAGCAGCCCCATCCATATAAGCCAATGGAAAGTCAGTTCTCAGGTAGGGAGTGAAAGGAGTCTTGGGGACTCTTACAGGCCTTCCTTTCTACCTGAGGTATGTTTCTTGACAAGAAGAAATGCTAACATGGGCTAATAAAGTGGTCTTCATGCAAATAAAAAGAGACTAAAAGATCTCTTCAGTCCCTCTTGATATCATGAATATGCAGAGCACACACTTCAGATAACATTCCCTCCTTCCCCATTAAAGCCATTTCCCAAATAACTGCATGATGCCTGTAATATGAAGAATGAAATAATTTCTTCACAATGCTTCCATAACAAATACACTTAATATTGGAGCCATGTGACTCCTGAGAAGTAAGGCTTCCCTTGGGCTTTTTGAATTCCCATTAACTTCTCAGGTAGTTTAGGATTGATCTCAATAGTAGCAATGGATTTTTTGTGTATTTGCACTTGTTTCTGGACTATCCAGATGCACTTCATCTTTAAATGAATGCAGCAGTAAATAGGACTCCAAAGGGCAACATAGATAGATTTTTGTTAGAACTGAGGAACCATATTGTAGAGCTGCATAACTGTCTTCCAGGCATATATTAGGAAATCCAGAGGATATATTGAAGGTGACAGCTTGGAGGGTTTTGTTTTGTTTGTTTGTTTTTTAAATGAGTTTGCTTTGCTTCTTTAACTTTTTTTAGCTCATCAGGAGCTTAGCTTATATGGAAACCATTAGTACAACATTGTTTTTGTTCCCTTCCTAAAATCACTCTTTGGATAGCCATTATCTAAGAAAAGAGACAATGAAAGAAGATGCTTTTATCTTTAATGGAAAAAGACATGTCTGGGTATCCAGCTAAGATGTTTTTAAGGATAAGGTTATATATAAAAGATACATTTCAGTCACCCAGAATAGTGGCTGTCTAGATGATCTTGGGACACCACACACTTTCCACAATAAATCTATTGAAAAAATGTCAGATTCAGTTATTGACTGAGAATCAGAGTGGGAGCCATGGATAGAAGTGTCTTTTACAGTGTTGCCAGTAACTCACCAATTTATTATGGAAAGTTAGAAAAAAGAGAAGTGGAAGCAAAATTACTTTGAAGGTAGTTTCTATCTAAACATAGAAGAACATAGCTGTCTACAAAGATGGATCATAGAATCCAAAAGAATGTCAGAGAGGATCAAATCAATCACAGGATCTCAAAGATGGGGGTGACACCAAAGGTCAGACCATCATAGGTTTCAGACAATGAAGAAACCATAAAAATCATTAAACTAACCTTTCTCATTTTACACATCTTATTCTACTTCATCAGATTTTTTTTTAATTTCCTTGGTCTTGCAATACTTAGAGATGTTTCAGCTACTTTCGATATCCAGGGTTTATACTGAGGCAGCTGGTGGCACAGTGAAGAGGGTACTGTGTGTGGAGTTAAGAAGCTTAAATATGGCATGGACACAACTAACTATGTGACCCTGGCAAAGTTTCTTTACCTCAATTTCTTCTGCTATAAAATTTGGATAATAATTGCACCTACCTCCCAGTGTTGTCGTGATGATAAAGGAGATCATATTTGCTAAAAGCACTGAGCACTATGCCTGGCACATTGTAGATAAAGATAAAATATAAATGCTATAAACAAAAGATGAATAGTTTTTTTTCTTTTTCAATATGCCTGGCATGTGAAAGGTGTATTTAATGCTTGTGAATTATTTGGTGGCTATCTCCCTTTTGTTTTAATATCTTCTCTAATTATTAGTCACTTGTAGTGGAAGTTTTTACCTGAGTTTCTTCCTTTAGAGAGGATTGTTACTTTCAGAGTTTTTCTGCCTCAGCACTAATTTTCTGATTTCCTCTCCTTTGATGTCCTAAGGACTTTATGTCCCTTAAGATTTCCTAAGGCCTAGACCAAGGCTTTCTCAGACTCCTCCAGTGACTAATCAGTCTCAGTCCCTGCCTCAATTGACTTATGGGAGGAACAGAATTGGTCTCCGTTGCAGCCTAGACCCCTTTATTTCAGACCCAACGCATCCCCAGCTATTCTGCTGTTCTGTCTTAGTTCCTTCTATTCTTTAGTTCCTGTATATGGGCAACATGTTGGCATATCAGAGTGGAGCAGAGGATGCTGCTGAATTTCGCCACAAAATTGTAGGACAAATGTAGGGATGGATATACTGAAAGAAACTAAGGAAGTAGCTAGGAAATTGTTGAGTATATCCCAGAACCATAAGGCCATAGGCTGTTATGCCCTGCCAGAGTTTGGAAGCTGGAGTCAGGATCAGAAGGAAACTAGGATGAAAGGAACAATTAAATAGTCTTAGTGTTTATTTATCAATTTGTTCCTTCAGACTTCTTGTTTTCTTCTGTGATGACATGGGTAACTATTTTGCCTCTTTCCCATAATTCTTATTTTGGGGGGCTTTGGGAGTTTGGAAATTGGAGAAAACATCTGTCCCTCCATCTTGTTGATTGCATAGCTCATTTCTGTGAATATTTATTTTTCACAGTATTAGGTCAGAAGTTAGAGTGGACAAAAGTCAGGAAGTCAGTTTCTGAATTCCTTAGGAAGGAAGGAAAAAGGATCTGGGGACTGGACTACTATACCACTGGTTTGTTTAGAGTAACACATTTTAATACAATGAACTTTATAAGAAAGGCTGCTGAGGTTCAGAAATATTCACACAGATGGAGAAAGGATTAAATGGTGACTAATATTTTTCCTGATCCTGAGAGACTGAGTTTCTGTAATCTGGTTTTTACTGTATGACTTGTCCCACTGCAACTGCTGGAAGGCATTTATTTAAAAAAATGCTTTTTCATGCTTTGCCTAACAGCAGTGTAGAAGATGGCAGCAGAATATTATTTATCCATTTGCATTTCAAAGAATCAAAATTAATTGTTTTACTAGGAAAGAGTATAGCTTATTGGACTGAGACACATTTTGCCTTAACTTTCTATAAAGTCAGGGTTATTGTTGTTTGGCCATTTTTTTCTTATTTTACTCTTAAAAGAATTTTCCCTACCCAAAAGAAACATGTAATTATGTCACACGTATCACTGAAAATGTGATTTAATACAAGCCTAACTTCAATTAGGTAGAAATGTCGCAAGGAGAAGCAGTCAAATAGCTCATTATTAGAAATATTTCAGAATCCCCAGATATTCATTTTACCTTTGGAATGAATGTTAAAGGAATGAATAAATATGGCATAATAACAATTTTATTCTCTATCTTTTACTGAATTAATTTTAAATATGTATAGATATATGCATTTGTTATATTTGTTCTCTTTGGAAAACCAATCAAATAGAAATCCTGGAGACTTGTTTCTGAAATTAGAAATACTCTGCAAATAAGACACTCATTAACCTAAATTTCAATTAAAAGAAATTCTCAGAAGTCCACCTGGGACAATGTGATGGAGAACTATTTACTTCACAATAGCAAACTTGAGAATAATTCTTTTTCACTTGTCTGTCTCCCACAAAACCTCTGCATCCTACATAGCCTAATTTCACTTCTCTTTACCAAATCGAATCATCAAAGAAGAGATTTCTCCCAGAACACAAGTTCCCTCTACTACATTCCCAACAAGTACCTGTGCCCCAAGACTGCCAAGATGGAGATACCCACTACTCTTAAAAGCAAGCAATTTTACTTTCAGCCTGTTCTAGTTGCTAAAATGTTTGACCTTCAATCAAACTAAAATGAACTTCTTTGCAACTTCCAACTTCTGGCCCTAGTTCTGCACAAAGAGCAGAAGAGAACAAATAAAGTCTGTCTTGTCCATGTCACCCATCTGCTCTACCAATGAGCCCAACAAAGTGAAATCTTAACAGATCACCTCTACCCACGTTTCAGCCTTGACCAGCTGCTGCCCTCATCACTGACCAAATGTATAGAGAAGTCATCAGCTGCTACCCCTGGCTCCAAGCTTCAGCTTAACTCAATTCCAAACATGATTCTCTGAAATTCCCTTGTCATGGTTCTAGCTACTGGCTTTAGTTGATGGCTCCAAGACACGTCAGCCATTACTCTCAGATCCTAGTTTGAAAAATTCACTATAATCTTTCTCTATATCTTCTTATAGCACTCCCTTGAGATTACTCCCCTATTCATATTTTAATTAGTGAGTCAGTCCCTTAAAGAGCATCTTATAATCTCTAGGGCAACTAGGGTAACTCTAAGGGGCTAGATTTCTAGTCCCATTTTTCATTAGAACTTAGTAGTGGCCTTCCCATTGACAACTGACCAGACATAGTTTTTAAACAGACATTTAATAAGATAGTATAGCAAAAGTAGTGGCTAAAATATATCCTCCCTAAAGGTCTTGGATATTCTCCCACAAAGTCTGTAGAGGAGAATGGGCATGAATGCATAGGTATTAAGGCACATATATGGAGACTACCCATGGCCAAACAGTAACCCTAAACTCCTGGTTACTAGAAATCTTTTTTTTTTAAGAAAAATTTATTTTTTTTTCCTTTCTAACAGCAGATTATCTCCATTTCACCTCTACTTCCTTCCCTGAGAAAAAAGGAAATGGAAAATTGTTCTAAACCTGGGTGGGAAAAGAAACATCTTCCCAAATTAGCCATGTCCCAAAATGCCTCAATCTGAATTCTGAGTTGATCAGCTCTCTCCCTAGAAATGGGCACTGTCAGAACTGAGGGAACCACAATGACCTAAACTTTTGTCTTAATTCTGGATCTGTCTTACTTCTTTTCTATTAAATTAGGGGTCTAGTCCAATTTCTTTCTTGTTAGAAAACTTCATTCAGTTATTGTGAAAAAATTTTATTGTCTTGTTTGAACCTAGTTTTGCATGGCTGGGAAACTGTACCACCTCTCTGGGTGGCTTAGAGACTTTTATCTAAGAACCCAAGTTGTGCTGAACAGAAACCCTATCAGATCCAAAGACTGATGCAAGTTTTTTCACAACTATACATCTCGAGCAACACATAAGTCTTATCTTAAAACTGTCCCAAAGTGATCATTTATGGTTTCCATGTTTGTTTGATTGAATATAGATAGCTGGGAGGAGTGGGACACCTCTTTTTCAGATTTGGGGGAAATAAACCTTTTTCTCTCCCCCTCCCAGCTTGGAAAGTCCCTAATTCTTCCTCCAATTAGAAATCAGATTACCTAGTTTTGTATGCTGGTTAATTATTTCCTCTTAATTAATTGGCCTTATTTGATTGCTTTTAATGCATAAAAATCTGTTTATCTATATTTGAGTGCAGTACCAAAGCTGAGGAGAGCTGGTCTTGATTTTGTTATGTAGTTGGCATTCATTGCTCAATTAACAGATATGCTGAAAAGCTGGACCTTTTGTTTCTTCAGTTATTTCATCTCTCTCACATTAGCATCTTTTGCCATGAATCCTATGGAAATATTTTTTTAATTTAAGCTTAATAAATGCTTTTTTCATTGGGATATCTAGATCTAAATCTAGAATCCCATTCTGATGGGCTCCACTTCACCATATACCCTATAGCTCACAAGTACTTTTAAATGGGATGGCCATTCACTGATTCATTCCCATTTCATCTGAAATCTTATCCCTAGCAAAATTTTAGTAAGAACATTGTAGCATCTCATGTTGAATAGTCTATATTAATATTTCCCATAGTGAGATATTCTTATGTGCCTCCATTGTGGTGTGCAGATGACACTGAACTCTTGGAAGCTCTCCCAAAGGGCCTGACCTTTAACAGATGTCATCAGTATGGAATCACTTTGAATATGGCCCCAGGACAAATGGAAGAAGCATTGACTATAAACTCTCAAAGGTGATAGTTTAGATCCTAGACTGGTTACTTCCTGATTGCGAGGTTGTAGGTAAGACTGTTAACCCCTCTGAGTCTCAGTTTTTTGATCTGTAAAATGGTGACAACATCCCCCCCACCATATATCTCACAGAGATATGAGTAGCGAGAAAAATTGGTGAAAGCATTTTGAAAATTGCAAAACATTATTTTTTTTATTTTGTTAATTTAATGGACACTCAACACCTATTTCTAAACCTCTATATGTGGTCTGCTTGTGCTGGGGCAGGATATATGGATTCTTTTGTCCATGTGGATCCATCCTTTTCTACTGCAGGTATTGAATCTCTTTGCACCATAATAGAGGGTCACCATTTCTATATTTATAATAATATACCAACGCTGCAAGGAATTTCTCATCTCACTGACATGAATATTCTCTTTCAAGATGAGTTTCTCAGCCCATCTATAACCTTTAATTCTGTGACTCTAGGCTGAACTTTAGTCCATGTGTAAAATAATAATAAAATAAAAATCATAAAAGCGTCCTCCAGAGGAATATCAAATTCATAGTCATGCCTCCTTGGCAGTTTTGTTTTTTTTCACACAAGCTGCAGTTGGGGAGACCATTTTGTGAAGCTGATCTTTGGAGGAAGCTGAATATCTTTACCTTTTTCCACTCCCTCACTGTGAAGTATATATCCAGGTATGGGATGAGATGTCAAGGAATTCAGAGTTAGTAAGCATTAGAAGTCATCTATTTAGATTCAAAAAAAAGTAAAATGGTCCAGGGAAAGCCACACTCATCAATATGATTACTTTAGTGTTAAGCATAATTAAAACACAGTAACCTAGAGTGTTTGTCTAATGAGCTTACAGTTCTTTGCATTTTCTTGTTCTCTCTTCATCTTCTCATAATTCTGATTGTTGACTCTTTAATACCAGTGTTCATAGAGAGTCTCTCAATGGTCCATTCAAGGAACATAAAAGAGAGTATGAGCTTATTTTTCTAAAACTATATAAATGCTGAGAAATGTTTCAAGCAGCCTTGTTGCTGAAGAGTACCAAAAGACTCATGCCAAGGGAAGAATTCCTTCAAGAAAAAGTAGAAGGATTACAACAAGGAGGAAAGAGGCCCTTCCCTACAATTCCTTGAGGCTGTTCTCTGCATCAACATGAATGTGCTTCCTGGCTCGCCAGTGACCTGAAGAAATTTGGGGGTGACTCCTAAAGACATGGGCCATAATTCATCTCAGTGCTGGACAGGCATGTGAAAAAAGCCTGTCCACCATATTTTACCTTGTCTTCAGGCAAGCAGTGGGAGGTAGAAGTTAGAGTTTTGGACTAAAGTCAGGAAGACTCATACTGTTCTCCCACTCTCAAACTGACCTGCTAATTGGCAACAAACCAGATGCTTAACCAATCTGAGCCTTAGTTCCCTCCTCTGTAAAAAGGGGAAATTAATATGTGCATTTTAAGGTTGTTGTAAGCCTCAAATGAGATCATGTAGAAGGCTTGTAAACTTGAAGGCACTGTTTAAATGCCAACTATGATTAGTCTTTCTTTATAATCATCGTCATTTGAGCATAAAAAAGATTCAAAACTGCCTTTCAGAGATGAGTGAGCTGTGCACTCTATCTCAAAAATATTTCAACAATAAGAGTAAGTATAGATGAGGGGAAACTCTACCTTGGGGAATGGCAAAATAATAAAATAGTGAAATTTATATTCTTCATTCTTGTAATTGTATCTTCAGTTTGTTCTCAGGCTGCATTTACCAGAACAGAATAAAACTTTCCAGATCAAATATGAAAGCTATTAGAAAGTATGGAATCAAATGCATGTTCTAGAAAAGGCCAGAGCTATTTGAGGCTGCCTTTAAAGGAAAATCATGCCTGGAAATAGGTCAGCCAGTTCTAGAGATGACCACAACAAGGCTAGTAATATTCCATTTCATCTTGAGCATCACAACTATTCCATGCCACATTTGCATCTGAACCTACAAGTTATTATTGACTATGCACAAAGTTAAGAAATACCAACTTGGACCAGAGAAATAGGCTCTTTCTGAAATGGGACCCAAGGCTCATTGTCCCAGAATATCCTCTTCCTGTAAATGGTACCTAGACACCATCTGCAGAGCTTGTTCTATAACAATGGAAGTCCCTTAAAACTGAATTACATTGGAGGCAGCTAAGTGGCTCAGTGGATTGAAAGGCCAGGCCTAAAGACAGTAGGACCTGTGTTCAAGCCTGGCCTAGGACACTTCCTAGCTTTGTGTGACCCTAGGCAAGTCACTTAACCCCCATTGCCTAGTCCTTACTGCTCTTCTGTCTTGGAACCAATATACAATATTGGTTTTAAGGTGGAAGGCATGAGTTTAAAAAAAAAGATGGAATTGCATCCTGATTCTTAAACACGCAGAACCTGATGGGAGACCCTGCAAGACATATATGGAAACATAGATATGCCCTGCCCATCCCTAAGTTACTGACTTCCCTGTAACTACAGGATGGCTCAGTCAGAACAGAAAAGCTGAGCAATTATAAAGGGTATTTTCAACAGAACATCAATGTATTGAGTCATTAGGCACTCCTGACCACTCCTTCTGGATTCCTTTTATACTTTTAACTCTCATTTGTCTAAAAAAATAAACTGATTACATCAAAATCAACAACTGATATTTTTTTTAAAAAAATTATGATATACTTCATTTTGACCCAACAGTAGTGCTATGAGGTAGATTCTACAAGCATTGTCTCCATTCTATAAGTGAGGAAACTGGCATTTATAGAGGTAAAGTCATCAGTGAGACATTAGTAAGCAGGTGCTGTGCCAAATGAGAGGCAAAGAAAGATGAAAAACAGGCCTGGCTATCAAGGATCTCACAGTCCAATAGGAGATACCTCATGTGAATAAGTATCTAGGTAGTTTTATGGTTATTGTTATATATCCAAGATATGCACATGGTAAGCTATAAGTGGTATCAGAATAAACCCTAAGATTAAGTAGGAGCAGGCATGTCTTCTTGCAGAAGTTGGGATTTTACTTGAGACTTTTAAAAAGCCAGGATGGTCAGGAGGCAGTGACAAGAAGAGAGTTCATTCCAGGAATAAGAGATAGCTATTAAAAATGCTTGGAGTCAGAATATTGAGTGCACTGTGAGAGGAATAGGAAGGAGGCCAGGATCATTGCAATGCAGAATATATGGAAAAGAATTAAGTTTAGAAAGGAACAGATTAGGAAGGGCTGTAGAAGTAAAATAGATATTTGGTCCTGGAGATAATAGGGAGCCACTGGAATTTATTGAATGATGAAAGGGAGGGAGGTAATATAGCCAGTTTTAAATTTTAGGAAGGTCACTTTGATAGCTAAATGCAGGGTAGACCAGAATGGACCAGAATTAAGGCACAAAGATCAACCAGAATGCTTTGCAATAGTCTAGATCTATGCTGGTGAAGGTGTGGCACATATGTGCCAGTGTGCTGGAGAGGGCTGCTCCATTCCCACTCTCCACCACTCATGAGGACAATTTTCATATGTCCCACCCCTCTTTCCAGGAGCCCAATGTAATCTCTTCCTTCCTTCAATGTCTGGGGTAATGCAAGGGGCTCACAGGCAGCTTGAAGGTGCAATTTGAGCACATGATCTCTAAAAGGTTCACCAACACTGGTTTAGCTGATAAGGATCTTGGGGGGGGGGGGAAATATGGTAGTAGTAATATCAGAGAAGAGAAAGAGGCTTTCAAAGATAGAACTGACAGGACTTGACAATAACATGTCAAGGGAGGAAAGACTGATCCAAGATGACAGGGATCATCTTCCCTAGGTATAGGGAAGTTCAGACGACTAGAGGGTTTGGTAGGAGGAAGGCAAGTTTGGCTTGGGCCAGGTTAAATTTTAAATTTCTAAAGAACCTCCAGTTCAAGAATGCTTATAGCAGATGGAATTATGAGATTAGAGGTCAGGAGAAAGGTTAGGGCTGATTAAATATCCTTGAGAATCATCTGCATCAAGGTGATCATTTAATCCATAGAAGCTCATGAGTTCACAAAATAAAACAGAAGAGAGGAGGAAGAGGAAACAACCCTACACACCACACTGAGGGACATCTATAGCTACCAGATGCATCCAGAGTGAGATTTCAGTAAAAAAGACTAAGAAGTTGTCAAATAGGAGGAGAATCAACAGAAAGCACCATTGGGAGAACCCAGAAAGTAGAGAGTATCAAGGGAAGAACTTGATGGTTTGCTCAGAATCATACAGTTAAGAGGTATAAAGAACATCTGACACATTTCAAGCCAAAGTAATCCTGACTAAAAGATAAGCATCATTGATGCTTTGGAGACATAAGAGAAATTTAAAAAGAATAAAAAGAATAAAAGTCCCTGCCTTCAAGGAGTCTATATTCTAATAAACATTTATATAGTGACAGCAAATACTTTATATACATTACCTCGTTACATTTCTACCTAAGCAGACCTAGTTTAAGTTCCAGTTTTGCCTGACAGTTTCCCTCTCTATACAATGAGGGTATTGAACAAGGTCATCTGCATGGTCACCTCAACTTCTGATGGTAAAGGACAAAATTTGGGGAGGTATGTAGTACTCTTCTTCACTAGCTGCATTCAGAGAAGGTGCTCACCCATGGGAAAAACAATTCATAGGTTATACTCCATCTGACAAGTCTTTATGCCAGAGGATGACTGGGTACATATGTATTCACAACAGCGTGGGTTGTATCAGGATAATTTTTTCCAACTCAATGTAACAGCTGAACCTCAGTCCAAGGGTACATGTGACAGTGGCCTCAGTAAAATATGACTAACTACCAAGGGAGTAGGACATGATGCCAGTAAAGCATAAGTTATATTTCTGATAAATATCTGAGGAGTCCAGGAAATCTGAGGAAAGTTTCTTGAGTATGCGTTCTCATTAATAATCCATCCATCTCACATCATTCCAAGTAGATTTGGGAAACATTGACCTAGATGGAGTCATTTGTCTTTTGACTTTAATGTGTTTTTAAACAAGCTCTACAAAAGTAGACTGCTGTGTCATATGACATTTAGAAAAGGTGAGGCAGAGGATTCAAGATATTGGTCACCAAACTAAATATCACACTGAGTCAGCAGACCTGAGAGCAAGTCCTGGTCCTGATATTACTTTTTCTGTGAAGTCAAGCTAGATATTTAACCTCTATGGTCTGCAGTTTTCTCCATAAAATGAAGGAGTTATCTCCCCTACTGCATAGGCTTGTAAAAATAACTAATCAATAAGCATTATGAGTACACAGTATCCACTATGTGCCAGACACTCTGTTAGGCAGGGAGAATACAAATATCAAAAAGAAATAATCCCTACTTTCAAGAAGCTTACATCCCAAAGGGGAAATGTCCTTTTGTCTCCAAGTTCAGCATACTTTCTGCATTTCTTTTTACCTTATTGTGCTATTGTGTTTTCCCTGTTTTTTAACATGTCCTCTGTTATTAATCATGAATACCAAAAATGGTCCAAAATGTACCTAAAAGGTTTCTTTCAAATCATAAAACATCTCATTTAATAAAAATCATAGCTTGATCTGGGATATAGGGAATAAGAAAAATAACATCTTTTAGTAGATATAGCAATAGATTTGAGTTGGGAAGACCTTAGTTCAAGTCCACCAAATGCATACTACCTTTGCGGCATATGTCTTAGGTACATTTGGGGTCTTGTTTTATATATATATATGAATTGAATTCAATGTGGCACACAAGATCCCTTCCAGACCTAACGCTATCATCCAATAAAGTGAGTTTTTTCTAATCTGAGATAACCTGAGAAAGTGCTGGACATGGAGTTATAAACTATCCAATCCCTGACACTTATTAGCTATGGGAATTATGGGAAAGTTACAGTACTCCTCTGGGTCTATTTTCTTCTTCATAAAATAGATACCTCAGATACCTCACAAGATTGTTTTGAGGACCAAATGAGATCACATGTGGTTAGCCATTTGCAAACCTCAAAGCACTGTATATATGTCAAGTATTATTGTTACCATTATCTCAGGCATGCTGCTATCCTTGTCTCTGTTCATATTCTTCATAGCTGTAAATGTATTTGATGTACACTACAAGGTAACAATGCTCCCTTTCTTGTGTTCAAGAGACTACATAACTCATACTGTAGACGGATGATTGGATTTATTTTAAAATTTAAAAGCCATCTTCAAATGACAGATACCACACTCCAAAGCTATAGGAGATGTCCCAAACAAATTGACCTAAGTCTTATTTGGGAGGAATGAGGGAAGAAGAGGGGAACAGGAATAAGAAGAAAAGATTTAATTTTTTGCTGTTCATGATATGATTATTGTTAATCAGAAATGAAACAGAGGTAGACAGAGGCTGCACAATTCTCCTTATTACCTTTTATTCTAAAAAGTTACCAGGCTGAAAATCATCTGTAAGCTTTAACTCTGATCCATTCTAAGTCTTAGAATACTGTCCTTTTAAGAACGCTGGACAGCTCCTTGAAATTTTCACTGGGAAACAGTGGAAATCTGCTGATAGTGAACTTCTAGAAAAAGCAATGCCAAGCAGCCAGCTCTCTTTTCTATCTGATGCCCTATCTGCTATTTCCCCCACTTTCTTTGTTCCTATTTGAAGATGGGCTTTTAGCACGTTGGTTACAGTAGGTAAATGTTCATTGGCCCTGTGGCAAGTGTGCCAAGATGAAGCTGATTAATTACACCAGAAAGCAGAATCTCAGTGGCAGAAGTAGTAGTAGTAGCAGCAGCAGTTTAACAGCAGTCCTGGGCTAGGCTGTGGATGCTTCAAGTCTCAGCTTTAATGAGACTAGTAGCTTGAGGCAAAGAAAGCCTTCCTGACTGTCTCTGGCACAGAGTAGAATTAGGCATTAGCTCCACCATGGACCCCTGCTTATCAGCCACCTTCCTACGACTACACTGACCCTGCTGTGCATAAGCAATATTTTCATCCACTTCCCAAGAGCTTTATCTGGCTGCTGAAGTAGAAAATGAATATTTTACAGTTCACTTGTCTGATCAATTACCTCCAAGCAGCTGCAGGGGTTGCTGGCCAGTGGGAGAGCTGGGTAGGTGATGATAGAGAAATCTAGGGGGAATCAGTAAGCCAAAGACCAAAGGGGCAGGAAGCTGGGAGTGAGCTACTCATAACAGGCATTTGTGCATGAGGGTCTAGTCAGAAATTAAAGTGGAGCCAATTAACAGACTTAAATGATAATCAGCCACAGGTGAATTCCAGAGGTGAGGAGACAGGACAGCTTGATTGGAGGATAATGAAGTGCATGATGAGTCCAAGTCAGTTCCTGATTCCAAGCAAAAGTCCCTCCCTTTCTCCTTCCCTCCTTTATTGGGCATAGGCCCTGAACATAATAGAGGAAAACTCTTTTCAGGGACACTTTGGAAATTAAAGAAATGAAAGAAAGCTAATTGTGGTGCATGATTGGTATGTCATTACAGTTGTATGTTTGGTCTGCTTCTCTGTTCTAATGCTAACAGATTTTATTTTAAGAGAGAAAATCTGTTGAATGCAATGTGGTGTGATTCTTTCATATTTTAAAACAATAATCTCTATGGTGGATGAATACAAAAGAAAGAGTTTAATTTGGATCTTTTCCCTCGTTTTTATTGCAGAAGGTAGGGCAATGTTGGAAGAGGATCTTAAATTTTGGGGAATTATTTTGATCCATTCTGTTTTTAAAAAATTACATCATGATTTGCTAGATTGTGTATTTTAAAACATTTGAAATCCTAAAAATAATAAAATTAAAATAACAAGAATTCATTAAATAATTATTATTTGCTAGGCACTGTACTAGGTAATGAGACTACAGAAACAAAGAAACTTAAATGATCCCTACCCTAGAGCAGTTTGCAATCTGCTCAAGGGAGACAAATCCATAAAAAGTAGATAAAAGGTAATTTGGAAGGAAGAGTAAGCTACTAGCACCTCAACAGACCAAGAAAGGCTTAATGAAGAAGCTGCTGATTAGGCTGAAACTTTAAGAAAATTAGAGATGGATGGATGAATGAAAATACCAGCACTTACTAAGGGTTAGGCACTCTGTCATAGACTGGCTACAAATCCAAAAGCATAACCAAAAATCCTCCCTATCTTCAAGGCTGAGTAAAGGGATTGTGCTTTAGCACGTTACCAGAATGCAAATCACAGGGAATTAGACTGATACAAATTTTCCAGGATTCATGACATTTACTTATTCTTACAAAAATGAAAAGCAGGGGACATGCATGAAGATGGCAAGGAAATGTTCACAGAGTAAAGTGAGAAAAACCTGGGGGAGTCTGAAACAATAGACTTTGCCCAAAGAAACCATCAGGCCCCAGAACAGAAAGGTTACCTGAAGGAATGACATTTAATATCCTGGAGTCACAGTATCTTCTTCTGGAAGATGTGATAGATTCTGAGGTACCTTTCAGCTTGAGAGTCATAATTCAGAGATTCCATAGACACTAGCAAGGACCTGGAATCCATCAGTATCAGAAGCAGGATTTGAATCTCTGTCTTATGGACTCCAAGTTCAGTGTTCTAATCAATATACACTACACTGTCTCTGAAGTCATCTGGAAGTACATGTAAGTGTAAGTTAGTATTATTAATAAAATGCAAAATGATGAGTTAGTTTTGGTTTCAAATATCTGTATAATTATGTCCAGCTGCACATTTGAAAAAGAGATCATTCCCATGTATTTTTCTATGCAGACAGAATGGGCTGAATGGTGTTCAATGTTTCACTGCCTGTGAATAATCTATAACTATTTAACTAGGGCCATTCTTGTCTCCTGAAGAGAGGGTTGACTTGGAATGACAGGGGAGAGCTCATGATGTCACTTCCCCAGAACTGCTGAGGAGCTTAGTAGAGAAAGTTCATTTGAGCTCAAGCCTAGAGAAGTTCAAATGGAACTTAGTGAGCTCTAATAATGGCAAATGGCATTTAAGAGAAGGCCAAGTGAAAAGACTTAACTTTTCAAGGAACAAACACTAGGGACTTGCTTTAAAATATGTGTGGGTTGGCTACAATTCCTTTTGAAATGTCGTTCTATTTATTCAGTAATGAGCTTTTATTTTAGGAACTGAACAAGTCAAAGAGATTTCAAATTAATATCCTTTAATCCTATTCCCAGTCTACTTCATTTTTGGTCTTGGAAAAAAAATGAAGAGTCAGAGGCTCAAACCCCAAGGATTAAAAAAATATTGGTATGGTTTATAATATTGTAAATTGAGCAATGATAAAAGACAAACTCAGAGATAATTCCATCTTATATGCTGATGTTCTATAGAGAATGGAGAGTTAGAGAAAGGTTAGAAAGCATCAAGTAAGCATTTCCAAATTAAAATAAAACAAATTAATATTCACTGACCCATTCTAAAGGGGAACATTGAAGAGGACAATAAAATATATAATACCCACTTATATAAATAATTAATTTATATGTATATAGATTTCCAAATATAATTTACAAGTAAACAATGATAGAGACTAGTGGTTCCCAAACTTTCTGGCCTACTGCTCTTTTCAGAAAAAATATTACGTAGCACCCCCTGTCACATGCTATCACTACCTCCTTACAGTTATTCACCGCCCCCAAATGCACCTGTGGCCATCACCACTCCCCTGGATCGCTGCAGCATCCACCACGGGGCAGTGGTGCCCACTTTGTGAATCACTGATATAGACTAAAGACTTTACAAAAGCATTGTATCTATATATCCTAAATACTGTTTCTAGAAGAAACAATGGGTACCATTGGACACTGAGAGCTATGAATAATATTAAAACTAAACTGATTATGAATTAGCAGACAGGAAATTGTTGATTAGAAATACAGCAGTCATATCCAAATTAGTTGTTCATATAGATTGTTGACTTGTTCTTATGAGATCAAAATCAATAGCAAATTCAAAACAGAAAAAGGAGAAGACAATACTCGCAACTGAAATAGCTTCAGTTTGATTCATTTTAGTAGGTACTGGCTCTGGAAAATGGGAAACAGATAAAAGAACAGATATCAAGGAGAACAACTACATAAATCAGTCATTATAATGAGGATAACAAAAGAAATAAAAGCTACCTTAGCAAGGAACAATTGATCTCTCTACCTAACAAAGAGATATTTGGTTTTGTTGTTGTTTCAATCACAAGGGAGAACAGTGGAATTTGTAGATATAGATATGCATATAGATATACATATAGCTACATACATCTATGTTGTGTGTGTGTGTATATATATATATATATATATATATGTAATCCCTTTAGAAAACAGCAAGAGGGGGCAACTGGGTAACTCAGTAGAGAGTCAGGCCCAGAGGTGGGAGATCCTGGGTTCAAATTTGGCCTCAGATACTTCCTAGCTGTGTGACCCTGAGCAAGTCACTTAACCCCTGTTGCCTAGCTCTTACCACTCTTCTGCCTTGGAACCAATGCACAGTATTGATTCTAAGACAGAAGGTAAATATTAAAAAAAAAAAGAAAACAGTAAAAATATGGTACAAACTACAACAAGTTTATCAGAAATTCAGTGCTTTGAGGACCCACTTAAGCTAGATCATTCAGAAAATATTTCATGGCAGAACTAGAAAGAGAACAATCTGAAAAAATAGATAATGTAAGATTACTATAACAAATCATTGTCTTCCTGCATTACAATAAATGTACCACATTTGGACTCAAAATTCAGCGTTCCAATTTTTTTCAAGATAAAAGTATTATAAATTATATTTATTTGATTATCCCTTCTTCTTAAACTAACACTTTTGTTAGATTTGCATCTTTTTTGATGTAATGAATCAGAACCAAGTGGGAAAAGGGACTTTTACATCTATGAGTTACTTAAACTCTATGAGAGTCAGTCATGCCCTAGTAAATACTCATAAAAGGAAGGAGTTATTATCAAAACCATATAAATAATCTGAGAGTTCAGAAGAGAACATGGAGTCAGTTAGATGCAGTTGGCCTGGAAAAAATTGGCAGTCCAGTTACAATTAAAAGAAAAAGAAAAAGTAGGACTGAGATATGCAGAAGAAAGGAGATAGACAAATGGGCCAAAATCACTGTATCTCAAAAGAGAAGATTCAGGCTTAGCTCACAATGTATCCATCTATTCAAAGACTGAAGGAAATTCTCCTCAGATTCCTCTGATAGTCCTAGTCTATCCATAGACTTTATAATATAATCTCATTTTTCCATACTTAAATGTTTTCAGTAATTTGAACTTTGTATCAACCATAAATAGACCAGAGGTTAATTAAAGATAAAGATAAATGCTAGTTAAAGAAAAGAACTCAACCACTTTTTTTAACTAATTGGGATCTTGTAGAAATTGGGATTTAACTTTTTAACTTTTCATCTTAAATAAATTTCCAGGGCAAAGAAGTGATTCATTGGATAGAAAGCCAGCCATATAGATGAGATGTCTTGGGTTCAGATTTGTGCTAGGATATTTCCTACCTGTGTGACCATGGGGCAAGTCTCTTCATTCTAGTTGCCTAGACCTAACTGCTCTTTTGCTTGGAACTGATACTTAGTATTAATTCTAAAATACAAGGTAAGGATTTAAAATAAAATAAAATAAAATAAAATAAAATAAAATCCTAAAGAAATAAAAGATAATATCACTTCTAAGATGAAAGGAAAAGGTCTAAAAAAAGAAATGAGAGAGAATTACATGGTCCTTAGGTTAGGGGTCATTATGCTACCCTTAGGCTCAAAAGAAGCTAATTATTATAATGGTGCTAGTAATGTAAACAAATAGCAACTAAATAAAATCAAAGATATGAAGTGAATGTTGGTGCTTGAGGGTATGTAAATTTGTTTTTGATGTGATAAATCAGAAACAAGTGTGAACAGGGACTTTTACCTCTATGAATCACTTAAACTGTATGAGAGAAATCAATTTTCAAGATATCTGAAAGAAGTCATATCAAATACTTGAGAAAAATAGATGTCCTTTAACATTGAAAAATATTCCTAAGTAGGTATCTCTACTGGATCCTATGTCTCTATTAAGCAGATCAATGCTGTCTCCAAACCTGAGTTGTCTGGGTCACTAAGGGGTTAAATTATCATAGGTCTGTGTCAGGGGCACACAAAAATATGGGTCAAAAATGGGACTTGAACCTCAGTCAAAGTAGCTCTCTACCTACTATACTCTGCTGCCTTCCTCTATGAAACTCTGATGAGAATTATGTATAAGCAGATGAAAGTCATCCTTGATGAATTTATATAAGATGGAAACAGACAGGCTTTCACAAATAAGATTCTACAACAATCCAAATGTGAATAGTCATACAACTGACTGTGAGGAACAGAGAACACAATAGCTGTTAATTGTAATTCTCTTTACGTACATAATTTCATTTAAACTCCACATGTCATAGTGAGGTATTGCTATAGGCACTATTCCCAGTTTCCAAATGAGGAAACTGGTCCTCAGAAAGGAGAAATTCATTTTGCAGGATCACATAATGATTAACTGTCTGAGGCAGGATTCAAATGCTGTTGTAGCATGTCTTTTAAGTAAACAAGTTATGTGTTTGTGTTAAAATCACACAATACTCCTTGAAGGATGCAACAAATAACCCTTTGACTACTGTCTAATTTTTTTTCACTGACGTGTAAGAATGGTTAGTTTATCATATTCTTGGTCATGATTTAGGCGAATTTGGTCATGCCTGAGAAATTTGTATAAAATTTCTGGGAAGTGTGGACTCCCCATAGGTAAGGTCCTTCAGGTACATCTGTTTGCAAATGACTTTGTTTGAAGAGCATCAATGACTCCGATATGGCAGAACCTCTTCAATGACTCCATAATCACTCAAGTCAGGCTAACAATCCACATTAAAAAGGCAATAAGCAAAGACTATCTATTGTCCAGACTACAGTATGTCATTCAATGAATATAACTTTCTTTTCTCATTTGTGTAATTGTAAATCTTGTACCTTTGAACTACATTACCCAGGAGCCCACTGACCTCCTGTCATTACAAGCTGACATAGACAGGAGATAAATTGGGGGGTGTTCAATGTCTAAGCTCTTTTCTTCCTCTGAGGGCAGCTGTGAACACAAGATTTTTGAACAGGTAGATTAGCTTAGGCACATGGTTTTATTTTGTTATCTTATTATTCTTTTACTTCTAGTGATTATTAATAAATCTTATAAAAATATAATATTTGAAGTTACTATAAAGTCATTTTAATTTTACACATTACATTTGTCTCATTGAGATACTGGAAATTCACAAAGGACTAGGTCCATCATTGAAGAGAAGTAAATCCTATTGACATTGAGAATGAAGTTTGCAAATCAGGGAATAGGAGTCTGCAAAAAATTCAAGCTCTGAGTGCCTAAGAAATCAATGTGCATAAATGTATTTTTAAAAGAGCTTTTCAAAGGAAAAAAAAAAGAAATGGGCTGGCCTGGCAATGGAACAGCCAGATTACCTAATAGTAATCCTCACTCTTTAAAAATCCCCACTCTAAGGAGTTCTGGGTTAAGATGGTGGCAGAGTAAAAAGCAGCTGCTTAACCTCTCCTAACCAAAACATATAGGACTCCTCAAGGGGACATAAAAACAAATCCAGACGAATGAAGGGACCCCACAACAGGGTGCAGCAGGACAATACAGAGGGACTTATGAGAAAGAATGCAATCCACATCCAGAGGAAGAACTGTGAGAGCAGAAATGCAGAAGAAAAATAAAAGATTGATCACATGGTTCAATGGGGACATGATCGGGTATATGATTGGGGATTCTGACTTTAAATGATCACTATTGCAAATATTAATAATATGGAAATAGGTTTTGAACAATGATACATGTACATCCCAGTGGAATTGCTCATCAGCTCTGATAGTGGGAAGGGAGGAAAGGAGGGGAAATCATGAATCATGTAACCATGAGAAAATATTTAAATTAGTTAATTACTTTTTAAAAAAGAATCAATTAGCCTGGAAGTTTAAGAACATGATGTGATGCTGGTTGGAAGACAAAGGGTGACTTACTTTGATCTGTTACTCTACTCAGAAAATTATATGTTGACTACAGTTTCTTACTTTATAAAATGAGTCACTTGAATTGTTTGGTTTCTAATGTCCTTTCTAAGTCTAACATGTTGTGTCATTAGAGGACACAGACTTGACCTATGTTTGAAGAATCAGGTTTAAAATGGAGTCTCCTTCCACAAGGGAGTAGAATGTTATAGTTTTCTGAGCAGCGTCAAGCAAACTCTTGTGGACTCTACTTATTCTGTAATAGAATTGTGGGTGTTAGTGTTCAAGGTGACAGAAAGATAGTTCAGTAATATTATAGAGAATTTCAGGTTTTCATGGATCCCTAGATTGTATGAGAGCAAATAGTGTGGCTCAAGATGATCGTGAAGTTTGAAGCATTGAATGACACTTCAACTGTTTGCAAATTAAGGGAATCAAATGAAGTAGCTCTGAGTCATCCATAGCCACTTTTTTGAGTCATTTAATCAAGATGAAACCATCCAAAAAATTCTCTTTTCTGCCTTCTCTCGGCTCTCAGATATTCTCACCCAAGGCAATAACTCTTCTTAAAGCACCTAAACTAATTCATTTTGTACTCACTGCTCTTTGAAGAGCTTGGAATTCTTAATCAATATTTGCTTGTGGTTTTCTGGAGGCTGACATTTACATAGTTACAGGATAGACTTTATACTGTATACTTTGCCTCTTGAAAATCCTTGTCCTAAGTAAGAATGTTTGCCCTTACAATAATTATAATATAATATTGACCATGGAAAATGAGAAAAGCACGTAGGGATGACAGGCATAATGTCTACCCACCAGGGACAGCACACTCAGCAGGGAATAAAGGCAGGACAGTGCTCTCATCTTTTTAATGCCTCATAGAAAAGCATTCTTCATTTTCATTTCTGAATTTATTGTTCTCTTCATAAGGTAATAGAAACACAGAAACCTTATGAAACTATTATAGTTCTTCTAAATACTTGCATATACATAAAAATACACAACCATATACATATATAAAACCAGTGTTAGCTTGAAGATCTCGAAAACAAAATAACCCATCATTTCCCAAGAGCCCATTCTAACTAACCCACTATGTCGCAAAAGGAAAATGGAGGAAATAAGCTTTTACATAACACTTACTATATGTCAAAAACTATGCTAAGCACTTTATAGATATTATATTCTTTGATTCCTCACAAATACCCTGCAAGGTAGATGCCATTATCATCTTCATTTACACTTGAGGAAACTCTGGGAAATAGACTTTTGGTTATTTTCTCAGTCCGATATCTAGTTCACTTTTATGGTCAGATTTAAACTCAGATTTTCTGACTCCAGACCCAGCAGTCTATTCACTGTACCACCAGTAGCCTATATATGACCCAGGCTACTTTGAGATTCCATACTGAAAGGAAATCCTCCTTTTCATCGTTCCTAAATATTGTTTTTGTTCAGCTGTTTCAATCATGTCTGACTCTGTCACCCCATTTGGGGTTTTCTTGGCAAAAAAATACTGGAGCAATTTCCCATTTCCTTCTCCAACTCATTTTACAGATGTGGAAACTGAGGCAAAATATTTAAGTGACTTTCCCAGGGTCACACAATCAGTAAATATATGAATGGATTTGAACTCGGGTCTTCCTGACTCCAGGCCCAGAGCTCCATTCACTGTGCCATCAGGCTACCTCATTCTACCTCACAAAATCTCATAATTTTAGAACTGGATAAGGCCCTAGCAGACATATTATCTAACATATATCTCCCCAAAAAAGTATTTCTACTACAAATATCTGAGTAGTAGTCATCCAGTTTCTACTTCACATCCATGGAGGGAAACAAATACAGCATTCAACCTTTTGACAGCTTTCGTTATTAGGAAGATTTTCTTGATGACAGCCATCAGCCCTAAGTTTGCATCTTTGAAACTCCTGCCCCTTATTCCTATTCTCTCCCTCTGGGAACAAGCAGGCAGAACTCAATTCCTCCTCCAGAGAACAGCCTGTTCTACACTTGGAGACAGATCCTGTTCATACCGAATCTCTTTTTTAATAAGCCAAACACACCCAGGACAATTCCTCCAAATGATCAACATATGACCCAGATTCAAAGCTCTTCCACCATCCTGGTCACCATCCTCTGGATGCTCTCCAGCTTCAAAATGTTTTTTTTTGGAGAATGTGGCACAAAGAATTGAACCTAATACTCCAGATGCAGTGGGTCTTGGGCAAAGGAGAAGATTTTTCTTATTAAATTTAAGGGCTACTTAAGCCACTGTCTCTAAATCGGCAGCCCAAGTTGGCTTATCACTTAGCCTGAAGGCTATGAAGGCTGCTGTGCATATCTTTGTAATAAATCTGGAGAAAACTGGACTTCCTGCTCCTGGATGGATACTGATGCTTGGACTACCAGTATAGAGAAGGCTTTTGTCTGCTTCATAACCCCAGGTTCATGGTTCAAGAAGCATTCTGAAGGATGGAGATGGTGTCAAGCATTTATGAAACTCTTATGTAATTGTGCTTTTTACCAAAACCAAGAAAACCATGGCTCCGAGAGGGTAGATGCCTCAATCCATATACCCAAGGTTTTTTTAATCAAATTTCCTTTTACTATAACTCATAAATGAAAATTGTCCCTATGTTTGCCCAGAAAACATCTTAAGCCCCTGACAGTAGCTCTTTCTTCTTGTAAAAAAGACATTCTCCTTGAATAATGCAATTTCACTCACCTAATGGTAAGAGAGCCATTGAATAACATCCTAATGTCATTTTCTTTTAACAAGGTGATGATGGAGGAATGGAGGTCACATTATTGGTCCAGTTAACACAGGAAGCTACCTGGAAAAACAGCCCAACTGGCAAACTCAAGGAGGAATTCCCCCAGCTGCTCACTTTGTCAATGAACAGAACAAAATACCTTCTTTTAATAGGCTCCATGTGGCTGTGTGCAGTTATAAAGCTAATAAGCTATGAGGTCTGATAAAAATCAAAGCCAGTCATTCAAAAAGTGTTTGCCATTCCTGCTATACCTCATTTCCAGGGAGAAAACTGAGGCTGCACATAAATGTGAGATATTTGAACTCTGCAAATCTGAAAAAAAAAAATGCCAAGTGAGTTGTAAGGGACTTCAAAGAGGTTAGCCTTCATTTGACAATTAATTGGCAATTTCCAGGCAGGGAAGCATTGCTGAAATGATTCACTTTTCCCTTATTTTCAACAATTTCTGTGGTTTCCATTGACTAGAAATATTTACTGAACCATTGGTTATGGATCCTCAATAAAACTTAGATACCAGAATGACTATATATCCATAACTATATATGCAGATATATATCCAAAAGACTCCCTCTTAGAGTAGCTCTATGCTGTCCTGATATGCCCTTCCAAAATCAGGACAATGACCCTAATTTAACGAGAGCCAAATCTTGGAGATGTTTACATGATACCTAATCATTCCTTCCTTTTGAAAAAATAAAAACTTCAGATGTTCCACTGACCCGAAGAGAGTTAGAGAGAACAATCAAGTAACGGGAATATTGGGGGGAAAGTTAGAGAATAGGAGAAATTCTCCTCCCTTCCAGAATGATCCTCACTCCAAAGTAAGTGTCTTATCCCTTAAGAAAGGAACATCTTACAGCATCTGGTTTAGCTGGTCAGCTTTTCAAAGAAGCAGATAAAATATCTACTGCTTGTCTTCATTGATTCATAATTCATTTGTTGAATGTCAATATGTATGTATAATCAGGAAATAAGATAGGTCAGACATATCAAGGGAGAAAATGTACAGAATCTCCTTTAATATCAACTCAAGATCAACACAATTATAGGAAAACCTCCAACACTTTGAGTGGATAAGTGGAGGTTTATTGAACATAGTCAAGAGTGGTAGGTTTCTGCCCTTATCATTCTACTGAAACTATTGTCTCCAAAGAAGCCAGTGATCTCTTAGTTGCCAAATTCAATGGCCTTATCTTAACTTCTCTACCACCTCTCATACTGTTGGTCATCCTCTTCTCCAAAGTAAGCTCTTTTCTCTAAGTTTCTAGGACACTATTTTCTTCTTGTCCTCTTCCTTTTTTGTCCAATCATTATCAGTCTCCTTATCCAAAGCAGGCTCCCTAAACAAAGGCATCTCTCATAGTCTTTGGCCATCTTTTCTTCTCCCTCTCCACTGCCTACTTGATTTGGAAAAGTTCACTCATCAGCTTTCATGAATTTAATCATCTCTCTTCTCAGATATCCCTCAGATCAACTTATCCCTCTCCAATCTCTCTTCAGCCTCTAATCTCACATATTGCCTTCCAGAAAACTGTAACATGGAAAATGGCAGGGAGGAATTCTTGCAAGACACAGGGTCAAGCCTCACCCAGAATTCCAGGGGACCCCCTGGAGAACTCTGGGTGAGGGAACAGTTTGAAAGCAGTTTAACAGTTGATTCCTGGGGGTTGAAGTGAGTAGGTCAGTTTGCTTGGTTTTGGGATTGCCTTGATGACCATAGTGGCAAAAGCCATTTTGGTTTCTTCATAGGAGTCTATGACTCCTGTCTAGCAGGATTAGAACTTTCTTGCTATAGCATTTTGTTATTCATTTAGTTATTTTAGATATTAGAAGTAATTATTATAAGCTTTCAGGGCCAGCTAGATATAAAAATCTGCCACTCCCTCCTGGGGGGGCAGGGAGGGACAGTTTCTACCTAACAGTTTAGGGCTTCCCAGATCTTATCCAAATCCTAGATACCCTTTCCCTGCCTACCCTTCCTTCTTCTTTATCAGTAAAAACTTCATCTTTTAGTAGCTGTGCCTGACAATTATTTTGGGCATACTTACAGCTACCATAAAGCTTGGTTCCTTTCAGTTGCCAGCCAAAGAAGTCAGATCCTCATCTGTCCCTGATAACAAGACATCAAGCTTCACCTAGTGTCCCTCAGTCAAACCTGTGGGGAACATAAGTTGAGAAAGTGACCATCATTAGATATTTGCCTTGCTGAGCCTTGACAGAGGACATCAGTCCTGCTTCCATTTCCAACTGATTTCCAACTGCTTGGTGGGAGGGGTGAAGAGTAAGGAGCATCTACCCCTCCCTACTCACTCTAACTTGTGTGTGTGGGAGGAGTGAGTCCTGGAGGTTTCTAGTTTCAGGCCACTCTTCAGCTTCCCAAACATCTCTGTTATTATCAACATAACAAAAACTTAAATGGAGTATCTGGTACATATCTGAAGCTAAACTCATCTAAAATTTAATTCATCAAATTTCTGCGCAAACCACCACCTTTTTGTTATAGGGGGCAATTGCCATCCTCTCAATCCCTCAGAATTGCTATGTAGGACTTATCTGAGACTTATTACAATCTTTCAACTTCTACATCCAAGCTGTTGCCAACTTCACCTCAGCAAAATATCTTATATATACTCCTTTATCTCCACTGACATTGTCCAACTCTGGTGCTACCCTCAATCTCCTCATGCTAGGATTATTGAAATAGTTACTGGTAACCCTGCCCATCTCAAGTTTCTCCTCACTTCCAACCACCAAAGTGATATTCCTGAAGTATGATGATGGAATTTTTTTTGTACAACAATTTCCAGTTCTCTCCTTTCACCTCCGGGATCAAATACAAAATGGTCTACTTGGTTTGCAAATGCCTTTACCACCTATCCTCCTCCTGCCTTTCCAGTCTTCTCATACCTTACTCCTTCCTCTAATGTGTACTCTTTGATCCAGTGATCCAGGTTTCCTGACTCTTTCATGAACAAGACACTCTATCTCTCAGCTTGGGGCATTTTCTCTGGCTGTTTCTCATGCTTGTAATACTCTCCTTCCTCAACCCCACTTAGTGACATCCTTGGCTTCTTTCATGTCCCAACTAAAATTCCATTTTTATAGGATGGCTTTTCCAACTCCTCCTTATTCTAGTTCCATTCTGAATCACTTCCTTTTTATTTTGTCTATAGGTTGTACACATTTCTTTCCAGGTCGTCTCCCCCTACTAGCTTATAAACTCCCTGAAGGCAGGGATTGTCTTTTGCCTCTTTTTGTATCCCTGGTGCTCCTCACAGTGTCTGGCACTGTAGTAGGTACTTAATAAATATTGATTGATTGATTGATTGGGAATGAGGAGGGAGAAAATGAAAATATGTGAGATAACGTTTATAAAAATATTTGTGAACTATACATGAGTATATGAGTTATTATTTGTATTGCTATTGGTCACACTATTCAGCTTTGGATATGGATATTAATCAACACCCAATCTTCCTAAAAATTATTCATTGGCATAATACCATCAGATATTCAAACACATCCCTTTAGAGAAGACAATAGCTACTCTAAAGCTTTTTTTATGGATCAGTAAACAAATGCACTTCAAATTCAAGACTCATCTAAGATTAGGAATAAAGGCTAAAGTTAAACTTCTTCATATCAAATGTTCTTTTTTTTTTTAAACCCTTAACTTTTGTGTGTTGGCTCCTTGGTGGAAGAGTGGTCAGGGTGGGCCATGGGAGTCAAGTGACTTGCCCAGGGCCACACAGCTGGGAAGTGTCTGAGGCCAGATTCGAACCTAGGACCTCCCATCTCTAGGCCTGGCTCTCCATTCACTGAGCTACCCAGCTGCCCCCTCAAATGTTCTTTATAAGCCCACTAGCAGATCCAGTGGATGTAGAGTCAGAAAGATGTGAGTTCAAATAAGCCTCAATTACTTCCTTACTACCTAATCTTGGGAAAGCACTTAAGCTCTCTTAGGCTCAGTTTCTGTATCTACAAAATAGGAATAAAAGAATGAGATACTATGTTTAAAGTACTTTGCAAATTATTATAAATGGTAGTTATAATCTAGCTACATTATTTGTCAGCCTGGTTATGGAGTCTCAGTCTTCCAGCATCCATTTTGACATATTTCTTATTGCTTTTCTCCTTTTCAATAGTTTCTCTCCCTCAATAACCAGAGATGTGTTTCTCTCTTGCTCCCATAAGTCATTCACCATTCCCAAGGCATCATCATCTGCCCAGCTTCAAAGAGCCCTAATTTTAAGTTAACTTGATTTCAATTAAAATTAATAATTATATACTCGGATTTAACTTCTATCATTAATGATTCCAACCCCATAACTGTATTTCTAGGATCAATAGCAAGAGATAACGAGCATGTAACAAAGGTTCTGATAACATACTGAAGGCTCAGTTTGAATCTGCCTGTCCTGATATCAGTCAATTATTGAGGCTGGCTCAGTAAAAATTCTGGAGAATTCCATCAGACTGTCCTGAACTCACCCCTACAACACATTGGTGTTTGGCAGTCCCTCCCAAGTATGGAAAAAAAAAGAAAAAAACTTGGCTCACATTTCTTTATCTTTTTTACTTTTCTTTTTTCTTTAACATTCTCTTTCCTTGTGACCTTAAAACGAGCTGAGGGTGAGCAAAGAGAGTCAAATAAAATGTCAATTTCAATAAGCATCAGCTTCTGGAAACACATTGGGATGACTTAGATGAATTATCAACAGCAAAGTAGCCTAGAGAACATGAAATCCAGGAGGAAGGGGGAGAGAAGACGAAAATTCTACCTCTGTTTGCCCAGGACAAAAACACTTATTGCAAAAAAGAATCATTGACTTAATCAATGTAGCTTCATCAGGGTTCTGTTTCATGGATTGTTGAAACAAGCTAAAGAAATGAGCCATTGGGAAGATAGTGAAGAAAGTACAACTCAACATAAAGTCAATCGACATTCCTGATAGATTTTTTAGGATAATTTAGCTATCATGGAGAAATGGAACCCACTTTTAATTAATTGGCTGAATATAGCAACTAGATTCCTCCAAAAGAGGAATTTCTGTTCACCAAACACCCCCTTTACAAAAGCTTCCTTTATTTCTTCAAATGCTAGGGCATGTCCCTGAAAGATGATCTTTTAGTCAGTCAGCAAGCATTTACTCATTATAAACTACTATATAAAAACATATGTGCCACACATTTTTCTAGGTGCCAGACATAGAAAGAAAGGCAAAAAATAACTCTCGAGGAGTTCACATCGTAATGGAAGGGAATATGCAAAAACAACTGTGTACAAATTGGATCTACACACAAGAGATCTATAATAGTCAGAAGAGAGAACAAATTAATATTGAGAGGGATCACAAAAGGTTTCCTGTAGAAGGTAGGTATTAGCTGAACCTTGAAGTAAATCAGAGAATCAGGAGGGGAAGAAGAAGAGAATTTTAGGTATGGAGGATGTGTGGAAAAAAAAGTAAGGAGGCCAGTGTCACTGGATCCCAGAGAACATGAGACAGGGGTTGAGGAAAATAAGCTACAAGAAGATTGGAAAGGTAGGAGGGGACCAGGCTATCAAGGACCTTTAATGCCAAGTAAGGTTTTCACTTAATTCTGTATCTATGTATGTAAATGTTATTTCCCACAATACAGTTGAAGTTCTCTGAAGGGAAGATCTCTTTCATTTTTTGTCTTTGTACTCATAGTCAGACCATAGCACTCTTGGAACCATGTAGCTGCCCAACAAATGCTTTTTAAAAAAAACATTTATTTATTGTTTACTTTAAAATATGCCCAGTTAACTCCCTTCTTTCCTCCCTTCCCCCTATCAGAGTAGGCATGATTTGATATAAAAATAGATGTACACATAAACTGATGCCTTGCTTATTTCTACTTATCAGAAGGCTTTTTTTCAGGTAGACATGAACAAGTCATTCTTCAAACAATATTTCAGATGCTGAATATAATATTGTCTAGGTTCTGCTTATTTTTTCTTCATAATTTCATGTAGGTCCTTCCATGTTTTACCACAATTTCTCCTGGAGTAGTAGTATTCCATCAGACTCATATACGATTGACTGATGGGCCAACCTAGGGTTTTGCAGTCTGTGTGGTTTTCATATATTTGTTTCTTCTCTGTATCTTTGGCCCTGAAAGATGCCCATAAGAGAAGAGAATGAAGTGGTTGCTGAAATCCCTTCCCTCCTATTAGCTAGCTCAAATAAGGCATGGTTGCCACTGCACCAGGAATGCATGTCAGAGGTATGGCTCCTGTAGGAGACATTATGTAGGAAATGTAGCTTAGCCCCTGGCTTTGGAAGGCTTCTCATGCAGATGGGGTAGTCACAACACAATAGAGGAAGTAGAATTTCTCCATATCGTTACCAAACAGCTTATGTAGGATTTCCTTTATCAAACCCCAAGGACCAAAGGGAAACAAAGAAAGGCTTTCCCTTTCATACATAAGTCCATTGTGTCACATATGTTGTCCCTAGGCTTATTCCCAGCCTAAACGCCTTCTACACTGACCCAACTCTCTTCTTCAAATCATAAATAATAGATAAATAACCCCAAGTTTTACAAGGTACTTTGTCAAAACAACCATTTGAGATATATAATATCATTCTTATTCCCTTTTTACAGATGAGAAACTGAGGCCTAAAGAGATGGGTGATTTATTTAAGATGGATATGCTTAACATTTTTTGTAATGGATCTCTTTGGAAGAGAGTTAAAAACTGTGAATCTTTTCTCAAAATGATGTTTTTTAAATGCGTAAAGGGCAGCTAGGTGACTCAATGGACAAAGGGTTAGACCCAATGACAGGAGATCCTGAGTTCAAATCTGACCTAAGACATTTTCCAGCTGTGTGACCCTGGGCATGTCATTTAATTCTAATTGCCTAACCCTTACCACTTTTTTGTCTTGGAACTGACTCTTGGCATCAATTCCAAGACAGAAAGTAAGAATTTTTTTTAAATAAAAAATGCATACAATACATAAGATTTTAATAGAAATCAGATGAGCAAAAATAAAGTATTTTTCCATGCATGTTCATGGAATCCCCGAATTATAATGTGTGGACCTCAAGTGAAGTTTCCCTGATTTAATATCACAGAGAGAGTAACACTGAGAGGTGAGATCGAGGGTTTACCACCATATATTGAGACAGGCTAATCACAAGAACTGGCCAACATATGAATTAAACAAGCACACCCAAGGGGCCCACTGCAAAGGATTCACAGATTTTTATAGCAAAAAGAGACCCTACAATGATGTGTTAAAACTAGGAATCCCCAAAAATTTTAGCCAGCAGCAAATGTGTCCGGGACCTTTTCATCCATTCTGATTTAGAACATCAAGGCTTATAACCAGAAAGGGCTCCATGGGATGATGGAGCTTTTGGCTAATCATAAACTGAACTGTTGCTCTAGTCTCTGATATCCTGAGATACCTTTTCCATGAGTTCCTTACTAGAGTAAAGGTGGTCTTTCTTAGAGTGGGAAAGAGAAGAGCAGCAAATACCCATTCTAGATGGTTATTATCCCTCCAGAAAGGTCAATGATGATACGGACTGGATGAGTGAGACCTGCGTCCTACAGGCAAAAAACACCATGGGTCTCCTTAAGGTGGTTATCTCCTTCCCCATGAAATCATACTGAAGCCCTCCCGAGGAGAAATGGACCAAGCCTTGGCTAGAGTAGTCAGTCACTAGACAGGTTAGCAGGAACAGGTTAGCAGATCCTTTCAAGTTCTCCTACATGTTACGGAAATTCATTTGGAAGCACAAGACAAGAATAACATTCAGTGCAGAGAAAACAGCAAACAAAATTTCTATTAAATGATGCCAGGGTCTGGATCTTTCGAGCATCGGTGTCATAAATATGTTTCTAGAAGGTGAAGAAGTGGCTCTGGACAGTGACTCTCCTCACCCTGAGGGTTGTCCATCAAAGCTTCAGTGGTACAGGGCAGGTCTTTGGCCATGTTCTGACCAAGGGCCCACCACAGAGTAATTAGACCTATGCAGTTTCCTGGTCAGAATAAAAGAGAGAGTTAAAAATCAGGGTCACACTGAGAAAACTGTTGCCTAAGAAAGCAGTGGCCAGGGGCCAGGCAATAGAAGAGATTTGGTTCAATGCGGAGCAAGGGGCTGGCAAAGATGCTGAGAGTTTCCTTATGCAGCTGCCTTAGTGTCAACAGATCATATTAAAGCACTTTGCCACTTCACATTTTGCCACTGGGAAAATGATTCAGTTAAGGCTTGAAAGAAAACAAGAGGAGAACAGATGGAACAGAAGGAAAGGGCAAGCAGAGACCTCATAAAAGGCTGTGCTAGGAGATCAGAAGAGGCCTGCAGAAAGACAACGAAGACTTCATCACAAAGAAGCAGCTGGGTAGACACAGGGACTGAAGGAAAAGGAAAGATAGTGGAAGCAACAGTTGGTGGGCACATATGTATTAAATGTTTATTCTGTGCCCTTTGGCACTGTGGATACAAAGAAAGGCAGAAGCACCATCCCGGCCCTTAAGGAGTTTCTATCCTAAAGGAGAAGACAGCATGCAAACCACTGAGAACATAGACAATAGATACAGAATATTATGGGAGACAAGTCAGAGGGAAAGCAACTGGGGGTGGGGGGATGAGGTGTGTGTGGGGGAAGGGGGCTTGCAAAAGTTGTGGCTTTAGCCAAGCCTCGAAGGAAATCAGTGAATCTAAGAGACAGATATGAAGAGAGAGAGAGAGCCTTCCAGGCTTAGGGAATAACCAATGCAAAAGCAACAAGATAGGAGATGGAATGTCACGATGAAGAAATAAAAAGTTGTCAGTATAAATGGAGGAAAAGCCATTGAAAGGGATGAAGAAGGAGCATCCAGTCAGGAAAAGAACCAGGAAGAAGCAGTGCCACAGAAACCTAGAAAGGAGAGAGGACACCAGAAGAGACAGTCAGTCATGTCAGAGGTTGCAGAGAGATCAGGAAGGATGAGGTTAAAGAAAAGTTTGTTTGATTTGATCACTAAGAGGATGCAGATACAGGTGAATGGCAAGATTGGATACCAGACTCCAGAAATGTTAGAAGCGAGTGAGAGAAGTGGAAGCATATAATACAGATGCCTTTCCCAAGAAATTGAGTTTAGAAGGGGAAAATAGACAAAGCATAACTATTTGGCATGGTAGGATCAAACTACACATGAGAATGTTTAGAGGCAGCAGGAAAGGAATTAGTAAGTGGGAAAAATTGAAAGACTAGAAAGAGTGAGGATGATGGTGGAAGCAGGGGAGATCTGTTAAAGAATAGGAGGGAAAGGAATAAGCATATATATATAGAGGCATTTACTTCATCAGGGAGAAGAAATACTTTTTCATCAAAAAAAAAGGAATACAAAAGGTTAAGAGGATGAAGTGGGGAAGATGTTTGAGTGATAGGAATGAAGCCAAAGCTCTCTGAAAATGGTCTCGATTTTGTGTGAGTGTATGTGTGTGAACTATTAGATACAATTATCAGTTGAACTGGAGGGGAGGGATGCTACAAATGGATGAAATAATCCCAAATAATATTAGATTGCTAAAACTGAATGCAGTAATTGTGCCTTGGACCACCATCTATACAAAATATTCCATAATCTCCCAAGTTGATAGGAAACATTGAATTTCCTAGGAGGGCAAAAGAGACATTCTCCTTAGTCATGGGCCAAGGAGCCAGTATCTCCAGCATCTCAGGTAGTACTTCAGACAGAAGAGTTATTTGACAAATGCCTGATCAATAAAACTGGAGAAAAGTGGAAAAACTTCAAAAGACAACAGCTGATGTTTACTGGATATTCATTGTCCCCTTTAAGTCTAACAACTCTGTGAGATAGATATTACAGATTACACTGCATTCTGAGAGGCTCAAGGAGGTTTAGTGATTTGCATCTGATCATGCATTGATCATAGGAGAGACAGGTTCTAAACCAGGAAGATCATGCTTCCAAGCCTTGCCCCTCATCTAGTAGCCCTTCCTGGAGTCTTGACAAGGATTTTCCTGTCACAAATCACTAAGTTCTTTGTGCCATTTGTACTTGCTCAGATCTAAAAAGAATTTGAACCATTGTAATGGTATAATATAGAAGATGCAAATTTGGTAAGGATAAATATAAAAACTTAAACTTGAATTGAAAATCAACTTCAGAAATACAAGTGGGTAGGGACTGTGAGACAATAATACGTCTGGAAAAATATTGAGGGATGCTAAAGGATTGTGAACTTTTTTTTTAATACCACAGTGCAAAGGGACAGTCAAGAGAACTAAGGCCAACTAGCCTAGTCTCCTTTAAAAGAAGGACCCAGTCCAGGATGAGAGGTGTGTAGGCCTACTGCCTTTGACCATTTGTCTTTGCTAAATGGCAACCAGTCTTTCAGTTTCATTTCTAGACATTACATTTTAGAAAGGACATTGACCACATTGACTGTGATCAGAGAAGGCCAACAAAGAGGTAGCAAGTTCTGCATTCAGAACAAACAAGCACAAACTGAATAAAGTGGCATAGCTTTACTAGAGAAAACATGAGACAATGCTCCTTTTGGCCTCACCGGACAGAAGCAGGCAAAATGAATGAAAGATGTAGATTTATATTTCAGGTAAGAAGAAAATCCTAAAACTATAAGCAAACTACAAATGAAAGTTCTCACAGAAGTGTCTGAAGATCAATTATTGGCAAAAGTTACAGAGCCTCTTATTGGTTATATATAATATGGACCAGGTCTCCCCGGGGTACTTCTCTAACAAAAAGAGTCTGTGATGCTATACTAATAAGTCAAGCTATCTATCTACTCAAGCCACTATCTCAAAACAGTACCCATTTGAAAGTTCAGAATTAATGGAAGGGTGGAATCTCCAAAACTCATTCTGGTAGTGAGAGCAAGATTTTTGATTTTGCTTGCCATTGACCCCTTTGGCAGTCTGTTAAAGTCCTCTTATAATAATTAAATTTAAAATTCATTTATTTATTTAAATTTAAATTTAAAACAAAGTACTGGGGATAATGGAGGAAACTAATCATATTTTTTTTCATATTTCATTTTTTTAGAAACATTTTCCATGGTTACATGATTCATGTTTTTACTTTCCCCTTCACCTCCCTTCATCCTCCCCCATATCCAACACACATTTCCACTGGTTTTAACAAGTGTGATCAATCAAGACTTATTTACGTATTATTGATAATTACATTGGTGTGGTTGTTTAGTGTCTACATCCCCAAGCATGCCCACATCAGTGCATGTGTTCAAGTGGTTGTTTTTCTTCTGCAATTCCACTCCTGTAGTTCTTCCTCTGAATGTGGGTAGCATCTTTTCCATAAATCCCTCACAATTGTCCTGTGTCACTGCATTGCTGCCAGTACAGAAGTCCATTACATTCAATTTTACCACAGTGTATTGGTCTCTGTGTACAATGTTCTCCTGGTTCTGCTCCTTTCACTCTGCATCAATTACTGGAGGTCTTTCCAGTTCACATGGAATTCCTCCAGTTTATTATTCCTTTGAGCACAATAGTATTCCATCACCAAAATATACCACAATTTGTTTAGCCATTCCCCAATTGAAGGGCATCCCTTCTTTTTCCAGTTTTTTTGCCACCACAAAAAGCACAGCTATAAATATTTTTGTACAAGTCTATTCATCTATGATCTCTTTGGGGTACAAACCCAACAATGCTGTGGCTGGATCGAAGGGCAGGAAGTCTTTTATCGCTCTTTCAATATAGTTCCAAATTGCCATCAAGAATGGCTGGATCAGTTCACAACTCCACCAGCAATGCATTAATGTCCCAATTTTGCCACATCCCTTCCAACATTCACTACTCTCCCTTGCTATCATTTTAGCCAATCTGCTAGGTGTGAGGTGATACCTCAGAGTTGTTTTGATTTGCATTTCTCTAATTATTAGAGATTTAGAACACTTTCTCATGTGCTTATTGATAGTTTTGATTTCTTTATCTGAAAATTGCCTATTCATGTCCCTTGCCCATTTATGAATTGGGGAATGGCTTGATTTTTTATACAATTGTTTTAGCTCCTTGTATTTGAGTAATTAGACCTCTGTCAGAGTTTTTTGTTATAAAAATTTTTTCCCAGTTTGTTGTTTCCCTTCTGATTTTGGTTGCATTCTTTTGTTTGTACAAAACCTTTTTAATTTAATATAATCAAAATTATTTATTTTACATTTTGTAATTTTTTTCTAACTCTTGCTTGGTTTTAAAATCTTCACTTTCCCATAGATCTGAGATTTTCTTATAGTTTCCTTCTTTATATTCAAGTCATTCATCCATTCCAAATTTATCTTGGTGTAGGGTGTGAGATTTTCATCTAAACCTAATTTCTCCCATATTATTTTCCAATTTTCCCAACAGTTTTTGTCAAATAGTGGATTTTTGTCCCAAAAGTTGGGTTCTTTGGGTTTATCATACACTGTCTTGCTGATGTCACTTACCCTAAGTTTATTCCACTGATCCTCCCTTCTGTCTCTTAGCCAGTACCATATCATTTTGAATACCGTGGCTTTATAGTATAGTTTAATATCTGGTACTACTAAGCCACCTTCCTTCACATTTTTTTTTCATTATTTCCCTTGATATTCTTGATCTTTTGTCCTTCCAAATGAACTTTGTTAAGGTTGTTTGTAATTCAGTAAAAAAGTTTTTTGATAGTTTGATAGGTAAATTAATAGGTAAATTAATTTGGGTAGAATGGTCATTTCTATTATGTTAGCTCATCCTACCCATGAGCAATCTATGTTTTTCCATTTCTTTAGATCTAGTTTTAATTGTTTGGAAAGTGTTTTGTAGTTGTGTTCATATAATTACTGTGTTTGTTTTGGTAGATAGATTCCTAAGTATTTTATATTGTTTAGGGTGATTTTAAATGGTGTTTCTCTTTCTACCTCTTTTTGCTGTGATGTGTTGGAGATATATAGAAATGCTGATGATTTGTGTGCATTGATTTTGTATCCTACAACTTTGCTAAAGTTGTTGATTATTTCTACAAGCTTCTTAGTTGATTCTCTAGGATTTTTTAAGTAGACCATTATATCATTTGCAAACAGTGATAGCTTAGTCTCCTCATTGCCTATTTTAATGCCTTTTATTTCTTTTTCTTCTCTAATTGCTACTGCTAGTGTTTCTAGTACCATGTTAAATAATAGAGGGAATAATGTGCATCCTTGTTTCACTCCTGATCTTATTGGGAAGAGTTGTAATTTATCCCCATTGCATATGATGCTTGTTGATGTTTTAGATATATTCTGTTTATTATTTTTAGGAAAGGTCCTTCCATTCCTATACTTTATAGTGTTTTCAATAGGAATGGATGCTGTATTTTGTCAAAGGCTTTTTCAGCATCTATTGAGATAATCATGTGGTTTTTGTTGCTTAGATTGTTGATATGGTCAATTATGTGGATGGTTTTCCTGATGTTGAACCATCCTTGCATTCCTGGCATAAATCCCACCTAATCATGGTGGATAATGCTCTTGATTACTTGCTGGAGTCTCTTTGCTAATATTCTATTTAAGATTTTTGCATCTATGTTCATTAAGGAAATTGGTCTGTAGTTTTCTTTCTCTTTTTTGATCTACCTGGCTTTGGGATCAGTACCATATTTGTATCATAAAAGGAGTTTGGTTAGACTCCTTCTTTACTTATTATGTCAAATAGTTTGTATAATATTGGAATTAGCTTTTCTTTAAAGGTTTGATAGAATTCACTTATGAATCCATCTGGTCCTGGGGATTTTTTTCTTAGGGAGTTCTTTGATTGCTTGTTCAATTTCTTTTTCTGATATGGGATTATTTAAGTATTCCATTTCTTCTACTGTTAATATAGGCAATTTATATTTTTGTAAATATTCCTCCATCTCCATCTCACCTAGATTGCTATATTTATTGCCATATAATTGCACAAAATATTTTTTAATGATTGCCTTGATTTCCTCTTCATTAGAGGTAAGGTCTCCCTTTACTTCTTGAAACTAATCATATTTAAATAGCCATCAAAATGTAAGCATTAAAAGTTTGTAGAGGGTGACTCAGTGGATTGAGAGCCAGGCCCAGAGATTGGAGGTCTTGGGTTCAAATCTGGCCTTGGACACTTCCCAGCCCTGTGACTCTGGGCAAGTCACTTAACCCCCATTAACTAGCCCTTACCACTCTTCTGCCTTGGAACCAATACTTAGTATTGATTCTAAGATAGAAGGTAAGGGTTTAAAAAAATAAAATAAAATAGAGTTTGTAGACTTTAAGTTATAATGTCCATTAAAGACATCTCAGCAACTCATGTATCTATATGTGGTGTCTTTATAAGAATTTGCACCCTCTTCTTTCTTGGCTTTCTTACCCAAGAAGAGTTTTAATCACACACATAGAATTGAAAGGGTCAACAAATCACTGCAAATCCATGCATCTGTTTCTTCTGAAAATGATAATTTCCTGCTACCTTTTCAGAAATACTTACTGTCCCCATCTCAGAGTCCCCTAGCGCAACTGGTACATAAATAGAAATTCCTGCCATAAAAATCTTTGAAAGGTGGCCATTCACTTTTATATTATAAAAATAAAAAAGCTGGATGATTATGTCATTAGAAACTGAAAAGTCTTTTTAAAAATCCAACATTTATTTCTATTTAAAACTGTAGCAATAATAGAAAAAATGTACCTTTTCTAAATATACATTATATATATTCAAAAGCAAAAGAGTGGAGAAAAGTTAGAAGCTTGCCATATAAAATCAGGGATAAATGAAGGCTGCCCCTTACTGCCATTACTATTGAACCAAGTACTAGAAATAGTTGCTATATCAATAAGGTAAGAAAGAATTATGGAAATTAACATAGGCAAAGGATAGGGATCTATTTTTGCAAATGACATGTTGATATTCTTAAAGAATCCTAGAGAATAAAATTAACTGTAATGTAATGATAACTTTATCAGAGTTTCAGGATATAAACTAATTCCATATAAATAATTATCATTTATTCATAAAAAACAAAGCCTATCATGAAGTGTTGGGAAGATAAATTGCACTAAAATATAAAGGATTCATAAATCTTCGAGAGTACCTACTAACATTCATCTGGAAACCATATGAATATAACTATGAAACACTCTTTGTAGAAAAAAAAAGACATATTCAAGCCATTGAAGAAACAATAATTGCACATGGGTAGGTTAAGTTGATTTAAAAAATAATAGCAAGGTTACCTAATTACCTAATAAGTACTTTATCAATCAAGTTACCAAAAGAATATTTTATAGACATGGGCAAAATAATAATGAAATTCATGTGGAGGAACAAAAGTTCAATATCTCAAGAGTAATCAAAAAAATATGGGAAGGAAGGAGGTATATTAATAACGGAACTTAAATTGAACTTCTAAGCAATAATCATTAAAATTATTTGCTATCAGGTTAAAAATATTTTTATCAGTGGAACAGATTACAACACAATAGAAGCAAATCAACACAATAGCATAGGGTTTGATAAATGCAAAGAACCCAGATACTGGAGGAAAAAGACACTTTTTGACAAAAACTACTTAGAAAACTGGACAGCGCCCAGGTAAAAAATAGGGTTAGAGGGGGCAGCTGGGTAGCTCAGTGGATTGAGAGCCAGGCCTAGAGACGGGAGGTCCTAGGTTCAAATCTGGCCTCAGACACTTCCTAGCTGTGTGACCCTGGGCAAGTCACTTGACCCCCATTGCCTACCCTTACCACTCTTCTGCCTTGGAGCCAATACACAGTATTGACTCCAAGACGGAAGGTAAGGGTATTAAAAAAAAAAAATAGGGTTAGAACAACACTTTAGACCAAACAGGAGTAAACTCCAAAGAGATACATAATCCATAACAAAGAGATCACAATTTAAACAAATTAGAATAAAAACAAAAAAATTACATTTTGAATCTATGGATGGGGAAGAGCTCATGATTGAACAAGTAATAGAGTCAATCACACAAGATATAATGGATTTATTACATAAAATTTAAATGCTTTGTACAAAAGAAGTCTAATAAAGTAAAAATTAATGAAAGGGATAGATAAATGGGGCAAAATCATTCCAAGAAATTTCTCTTATAAAGATATCATGTCCAAGACATATAAGAAATTGATTATCTATTGGAAATAACTCAAAATTTGAAAGTGACAAAATATATGAAGAGATAGTTTGAAAGAGTTAAATCAACAGAATGAAGAGAACATTATATAGAGCAACAGTAATGCTGTTTGAAGAATGATTCATGTATGTTCACCTCCAGAGAAAGAATTGATAAAAACAGAAATAATAAATAAGACAATTTTATACACATATATACATACATATATCTTTATGTAAAATAATGACTTTCCTAATGGGGGAAGGAAAGGAGAAGGAGGAAGTTAACTAGGTATTTTAATGTAAAAAAAGAAACAAATAAGTTTTTAAAAAGAAAGAAAATAAGTTTAATTCATCACTAATCATATGAAAAATTCTCTAAGTCACTGATAATTAGAGAAATGCAAATTTCACTAAGTTTAATATTCCACCTGACACTTAGACAAGCAAAAATGACAAAAAGAGGAAAATGATAAATATAGGCAGGATTGTAGGAAATCAGGTATGCTGGTACCCTGTTAGTGGAGCAACTGGTCCAACCAATCTGGATATCAACTACACCAAATTGTACATACTCTTTAACCTTGTTAGATCTACACCACCAAAAAAATAAAAAGAAGAAAATTATATGAATGTACAAAAATATTTATAGAAGGTAATTTCATATCAACTAAACACTAGAAATAAGGAAAGTGTTAAATAAATACAGAAATTGTGGCATAAGAATGTAATGGAATTGTATTGTTATACGTAATGGACATGATAAAATACACAGCCTCAGAAGAAACTGAAAAGACCTTTGTGAATTAATGCAGAGTAAAAAGAACTAAGAGACACATTTATACGAGCATCAAAGAGGAAACCAGCATATCAAAGCACTTAAAAAGATGAGCCTAAAAGCAATATACATTCTTGGACATGATGAAGATATAAGTTGATTTTGTTGAATTATACAGCTATGTAGAGAGGGCTTGGTTTTTTCATTTAATTTTAATTTTTTGAATAGGGGACAATGAGAGGGGCAGATTCATTTTTTACAAACATTTTTTCTGCATAAAATTTAAAAAAATTGAGACTGAGGGAATTCTGTTTCGAATATGTTAAATTTAAGATGTCTGTGAAAGCCAACCATAGATACCTTGAAAAGATTGATGGTTTAAGCCAGTGATTCCTGAAGTGGGCACCACCGCCCCCTGGTGGGTCCTGCAGAGATCCAGGGAAGCAGTGATGGCCACAGGTGCATTTATCTTTCCTATTGATTGCTATTAAAATTTAAAAAAAATTAATTTCCAGGGGGCTAAGTAATATTTTTTTCTGGAAAGGGGGCAGGAGGCCAACAAAGTTTGGAAACCCCTGGTCTAAGCCAAAAGAAAGCACACATGCACCATAACACTAAAGAATATGTGTATGTTCACATGTGTACATATTCACATGTGTGTGTGCATAAATATTCATTTAACATATGTATGTCTGTCATTTGCCTAAATAAATGTGTATATGCATGTGTGCATCATCTATCAATATACATGTGTGTAAGGTATGTGTTGTGGTTATATGTGTGTGCTAATATATTATAAATGTACATTACATATATATGTCATATAAATAATGGTGGGTTGAAATCCTTTTGCCTTATTTTAGCCTTTATACCTTATCCAGATGAGAAACCATCCCAATCAATCCTAGACTTTAGACTAAATGTGAAGTTTCTTAGTCATTTGATAAAGGGAAATGATGCCCACTGGAATTTAGCTCCAGTTAGCTGAAGGGTTTGGTCAGGCCATTTGAGTTCTACATAAAAATCCTTGAAATTGCCTGAAATTAAAGAGTTTTGGTGATCGGCTACCCAGGAGAAGGGAGTCATTTAAAAAAATGAAGCAAACATGGCTTTCCAGCAAAATTCCTAAGGAGTCATGGGAGTAAATAGATCCCTTAGCTTTGGCCTTGGACAAGTCTCCCCCCACCCCTGGCCAGAGGAGGACGTTGGGACTTTAAGAGGTCAGAGGATTTTGAGCTTCTCAGCATCCAAGCATCATCATCACACATACACACACACACACACACACACACACACACACACACACATACACACACACACACACTTCCATGCAGAGCAGTGATGAGTGGCAGATTTACCACGCCCAGCCAAAGTTTCTTGAGTATCTTATGAATAGAAGACAAAGATCTCTAAATTTTTTTCCTTTTCTACATGACGCTTCCAAGTTTTAGTCCTCTTTATGTACTTGCGGAAAAGTGTATCAAAGACTTTGAAAAAGGGGATATTTCATACTAACTGTTCTTATGAAATATCTTAGGCAAATATCTCTGGCAAATGCCTCTTTATTTAAAAAAAATTAGCTTCTGTCTTAGAACTGATACTAAGTATTGGTTCCAAGGCAGAGGAGCTTATGATAAGGGCTAGCCAACTGGGGTTATGATTGCCTAGGGCCACATAGCTAGGAAGTGTTATGAGGCGAGATTTGATCCCAGAACCTCCCATTCTCTGGGCTTGACTATCTTTCCACTGAACTAAGTAGTTGTTCCTAAGATTCCCTTTCTAAAATCTACTTCAGGTTGGCAAATTGATTCTCAATTCAGTCTTGGGAGACAAGCACACCTGTGAGAGCTCAAGACAAAGCTTTCTTACAGACACATCCTGACTACAAAGGGCTAGCCCTAGACGGCTGAAGTGAAGATGGAGCTTTGTTTTGAAAGCTAACCTAACCTGTGAGATTGGGACGTAGAATAAAGGATTGTTGGTGTTCTTTCAGAGTTTACAGAGGCTACCTTAGGAACTGAGAAGAACGTTGAAATCAAGGTTTATGAATGATATCTGTCCCTGAGACTGACTGCAACAAGCCTGCAATTCTCAAAATGGCTTTGTCACCATTTGCAACCAAGCTGTGTTCAGTGAGCGACCAGAATTTCTGCACTGAGAATGGAGATGGTGTGGGCTCTCTGCCTGCTATTCAGAAAATGAATGGTTTGGGTTGTTTGTTTGTTTGTTTGACCTCAGTGCTTCTGTTATCTGCTCTCTTGTTTACTAAAAATGAGACTGAAAGCACGACTCTTGTTGTATGCCAACTGTAAAGGCCCCTCATGCTCATTGTGAGTGATTGGTTTGCTCTGCTCTTCTCATTCCCAGAACCTCGGCAAGCTCTTTCCATTCCAAGAGCACAGGGATAGATGTGTTTTGTGATCTCTCCCCAGTCGTACAGTGTTCTCCCCACTAAAGGCACTGTTCCAGTGTTGTTTGCTTCACATTCATTGTTTCCCAGGGCCTGCTTTTACTAGGAGCATTGTCTGGTTCAATTATTCCTTTTTTTTCTGCCTGTAAGTGATATCACCCTTTGACTCTGTATTTCTGCTCCTGACAGCTGCCTAGACAATGATCTCCACCAGAGAGAAGAGCAGACCCCAGATCCTGTGTTCCTAACCTATACCCATAAAATATTCACATTCAATTAAAAGACAACAGCGATCAAGATAGAAATGGAGTGCCCTAGAGCTCCCAGAGCACAGAGACCATGGTAATTGACATCCTAGAACCTTTCATGCTATTACACTGCTTGTCATTCTGAGGCATCATGAAGAATGCATGCACCCCACGACAGTCCATGCAGCAGAGAGAAAGAGAGAGAGAGAGAGAGAGAGAGAGAGAGAGAGAGAGAGAGAGAGAGAGAGTCTGTGTGTGTCTGTGTGTGTCCCAGAAAGCTGAGCTCTTGATCTGCAAAGTGATTCAATGGAGCTATTGATATATAGATTAGAAATTAGTGTAGGAGCTATTTTAGGACAAACACATACCTATTCTCCTTCTGTAGCCCTGGCCATACCAGGCAGGCCTGCTCAGCATTGAAATAGAAAACTAAAAGTTAAAAAGGTAGAGGCAGTATTGCACCACTAGAATCCTTAACCTGATGGCCCCATTCATGAATGGATAGCCTCAGTAGAGAGGAGAGACCATTAAACAACAAGCATTTATTAAGTGGCTTCTGGAAACCAGGAGCTGATCTAGGTGCTGAAGATGAAATAGTCCCCAAATTGATCAAGTCAAGTCAACAAACTATGCTCAAGTGCTGGAGATACCAAGAAAGGCCAAAATAGAAGAATTTTTGACACATTGATTTTGACACAAAGACCCTTGGAAATATAGATGATCCCTAGAAAAAACAGGTACTTTAGAAAACTTAAGGCACTGTTTATCATTCTCATTCATTCTGTCATTCCCCCAATGGAAAAGCTACAAGTAAAATGGTAATAATACTTCAGAGAGTCATCATGCAGAGCTTTGAATCAAGAAAGCTCTATCCACTTCTGACATTCCCTAACTGTGTAGCCCTATCCAAGTCATCTCTACTCCCTGAACCTCAAGGAACTTGCGAAGCCTTAGCTCTAAGTAGCTGGCAATGTAATAGGGAATAGTCCAGGGCCTGAAGTCAGGAAGATCTGAGTTCAAATTTTGTCTCAGACATTTCCTACCTGTGTGACCCTGGGCAAGTTCCCTCAAGGGACTTGCTCAGTGCTAGCTACCAAGTGACACTCCAAAGCTATAACAATCACAAATCCTTCAAGTAATGACTGACCTTCTGGCAGAAATCTGCTCGGATACTTCATGGCAGGGAATTTTGAATGGATGGGTTTGGTTTTCTTTTCTGGATGTTGGCTCTGTCTCCTAAGGAAAAAAGATTCTCAGGCAGATGCATCCATGGAGTTTGGTGTCCCACATGTCAGTGGCCTTTCTCCCATTGATTCAGGAAGACAGGGAATCTCGTATAAACTTGGAGGTGTGCCTAGTATTTCCATGATCATATCTAAACTCCTTGTGAAGAGCAGCTCTCTGCATTCTGTCTTTGTAGCTTCCACACCTGCCATAGTCTCAACCATACAGCAGGTACTTAAGAAATGCTTACTGGTTGATTCTGAAACTACTCCCTGTACCTGAGATTCACTACCTGCCCCAGGCATGATCACTGCACCTGGCAAACTGAAGACAAAGGCCATCAAAATGCCCAATGTCTTGGAAAGCCCAGAATTCCTTCTGGCATCAGTTTGGAGCGGGGAGATAAGAACGCTTAGCTTATTTCTAGGCAAACAAGATGGAGATTCATTAGCAGTCCTCTCTGAGTGAGAGAAAGCCATAGTCTTGAAATCCAGTTAATACAAAAGATATCTCTACCCATTGTCCTCCTAAAACACAAAACCCCCCAGCATGAGGCTAAGGAGGACTCCTGAGCATCTTACTGAGTCTCCTGTAATAGGTGGATAGAGTCCCAGGAATGCATCTCATTAGTGCCCTGGCCCCTTGCAAGGCTGATCTGGGTAATTAGGGCCTCTGCCTGGGAGGCAGCCCCATGTGAGCAGACAGGTACAAATTAGGAATTACCTCCCTGATGGACACCCTGGGTGACAGCACAGCAGCCCAACATGCGCTTGTCTAGGAAACTACCTGCCTGTCACTGACCTGCCTCAAAGGCAGATCCAAAAATATCCCTGCCAGCCAGAAAGGGCTGCCTTGCTGACTTGCAGTTCTGTACAATTAGAGGGCCTGTGGGGGCCTCTGGAATAGCATGTGACTACACACAAAGGGGTCACTCTGTAAGTTACTGGACCCAACCCGTGAGTTGAGAAGAGCCAACACCTCCCACCCCCTGCACTTCATTAGGAAGGAAATGGACCACTGAGGTTGGCCTGCTGATCTCTAAAGGCATGGGCATTAGCCAAAGTCCTTGAAAGTGAGAGCTTAGGATCCTAGAGCCAGATGTGCCCTTGCCCCTTGGCCCAAACCACCTTGTCTTTTCTACCTTAGCTCTCCCAGCCTTATGACAGAAGCAGTCTTCCACCAAGTTTTCCTGAAAGTCAATGGCTAAAAAAATCAAAGACCCAAATAAGATGGTGTAGATGCAGGGACAGCCAAAAGTGGGGACAAAGCAGATACCCCAAGGTTTCAGCTGGGGGAACATGACTGACCCATAGCATGATGGATCCAGAGAAGTCCAGAATATGTGAAAGCAAGTGGACACAAAAGAGACAACAGTATGAATGAAAGAACCACAAAACAATGGAACTAGGAGAAGCTAGTAAAATCAGAATGGCAAAGCTTTGCTCCAGAGATAAGAGAAGGCCAGGCCCCACGGCTGTGGCAGCCAGTTCCAACCATCCCTCAAGAGGCAACTGGCAAACTGTTCATGTGAACATTTATATCATAGAAAAAGGAAGATGCTACTAATCAGCGCTTGATGTTTTGGCAGTCAGTCAATAAATATTTATCAAATGCTGAGGGGTAAAAGCACTATGCTAAATGTTGGGGACTAGGTAAACTTGAGAAAGCAAGATGAAATGTCCTCATGTAGTTTAAACTAGAAGTATTTTGTATTTTTTGGAGATCCTGTTGTTATATATTTACCAAAACAGCCCTGCCTGGTAGGGTACAGAGGTGGGAAATTACCACTTTCGGATACTACAGGCACTGTCAGATTCAGCTGATATGTTGGTTAGGTCTACTGAATGGTTTCTCCTTCCTTTTCTTTGTTGTAATGATTCACTTTCTTGTGTGAGTGGGATGGGGTATATTGGAAAAGGTAGGTGCTAAAAAAATGCTTATATTTTTTCTTAAAATAAGAACAGTAGAAAAAATATAAGCCAGTGGACAAAAAAAGTTGAAGTCAAACAGCTTCCAGAACACTTGACCATAAGCCAGTCCCTGTACCAAATACCGAGGGTATAGAGAAAGGCAAAAACATGCTCCTGGCCCTCAACATAATCACATTCTAATGGGAGAGTCAATGGGTAAATAGCTGGGCAATTCCAGACCTAGGGAATGCAACTTGAGAGAACCTATTGGGGAAAAGAAGGGCATCAAAAGGCTTATTGTAGAAGGTGAGGAGGAAGGTAAAAGGAGTCAGTGAAAATAAGGGACAAAAGTGAAGAGAGAGAGCATTCCAGCCACAGGGAATGGCCAGTAGAAATGCATTAAGATGAGAAATGGAATATAATATTGAGGAACGTTAAGAAGACCAATATCATTGGATCATGGAGTATGTGGAGTAAAGCCTAAGAAAGCATGAACAGAGAGGAAGGAATCATGTTGGAGAGAACTGTGTTCTAATCCTACCTCCAACATGGAATAGTTGTGTGCCTAGTAACAAATTATTTATCCTATTTGTTCAGGTTCCTCATCTGCAAAACTGAAATATTTTCTAGTATATCTCTGTAGTATGCAATTCCCAGGATGGGTATGAGGATCTAATGATCCCCTCCATAGACCACAAAGCACAATAAAAATACCGCCATTAGCATCACCAACTCTACCACACAGTATTTCAGAAACAGGAAAACCTTCAATTAAGTGGAATATTTGAAGGCAGGTCACTGTGGTTTACAACTCATTGACTGAGTTCACCTTCTGTTTTGAGCACAATCAAGGAAAATCTCTCTGAAATTCATGCAGTCTTTCACTTCCTTGCCTTAGGAATTACAGTGAGATAGAGATAAGACCTGATTTCATTAGTAGTCCAAGAGAGTCAACAATGTGCCCCTTGGTGGAGAATCTTCCTTGTCTCCAGGCTCATCATTGTGAATATCAGCAATGACTAGAACAATGATGAAGGCAACAAATGGCCTGTCCTTAGCCCTTCTGGCACATGGCTACTGAAAGAAGTTTCCTAAGTCATCAGTCTGGTAAGGTCTCTCAGCTATTTAACTTAGTTGAGACACAGAAATACTCTTATAGAGCCAAGATTTGACCCCAGGTCTGATTAAATTTAATGTTTTTCTATGTTCTCATGCTATTATTTCTTTAGGTCACTCCCTGTCCCCAGGTTAAAAAAAAAAAAAAAACAACCTTCAATCAGTTAATCAATAAACTTTTATTAAGTAGCTATATGTGCCAGGCTCTGTGCTAAACATTGGAAAGGCAGATTCCTTCTGAAGTGTTTTAAAACTTCTTGTCTTGGCATTTAAATTTTTCTTTAATATGGCCTGAATCTTTTCCAAATCCTTACCTTCTCCTGTATTCTTGGAGTAATGAGAAGAGAACAGTATGGAGGCAAATGGTCTGCGTTCCCATCCCACCTCCACTCTCCCTTAGCCATAAAACATGGTGGACAAATCAAGGAACATCTAAATGTGAATTGAAAAGAAATGTCTAAATGTGAGTTGCTCCTGATATTATTCCCATGATCCTCCAACCAAACTCACCATTTCCCAGGGGAAGCTGAGGTATTCTTCTTCCCCACTTTCATTTATATAGTTCTCCTTCTCTGGAATATTTAACTCCCTTCTCCCAACTTCATCCTCTGAGATTCTTTCTGCCTTCAAGCTCAGCTCAAAACTAACGTTGATTGCCCCAGATCAGGGTCATCTGTTCTTATTCAAAATCTCAGTATTCATCCCTTATTTTACATAGATCATACACGCATGTGTGAAAGAATGGAGATATCTGAACCCCCAGGAACTGCCTAACTTGTGAAGCAGGTACCAGGGATTTTCTCCATAAGGACACCTCCTACACCCACATTAGTCTTTTGTAAGGCACATCTTCATTCCAATGAAATCACAACTCCTAAAGCCCTCCCAAGCAAAGTGAGAAAGAACTTGGGCTCTGATTCCAAGACCCAGAGTGCATGCCTCCATTTTGTCACTGATTCATGAAAGCAGAATAGGCCTCCCTTCTCTGAATCCCAGGTCTTTGGCTGGGAAATGGAAATACCAATACTCATGATGACTTACCTTAAAAGGTTGCTGGGAAGGCTGTGACACATAGACCCTTGAGTCCTCTTCATAGCTCCAGGCTCCAAGCACAGTAGCATCAGGCATTCAGGACCTGCTCATGGCTTGAACATAGGCCTTTCTTTGGAAGTGGAATTCTCTTCATAAGGTCTGTCTTGGGCTGAGGATTCAGCCCTTATGTGCAGTGAGCAGGAATAAGTAACAAATTGTGAATCAAAGGTAGCTGAACAAGCTCCCATCTTATTCCAGATCAAGATTTGTGAGAGATCAGGCTTTGTTCCAGAGTCAACATGGAGGGGAAATTGTATTGAATGTAGATCTGCTGCAAGCTGATACTAGCAACCTGAAGTGTGATTAATGAAGAGAGAGAGTAAATAAGAGAAAAGGGATCTCTAAGGGGTGTGTTCTGCTTAAGACCTTCCTGGAGATGGCTCTTTTTGTACTGGGACTTAGCTTTGTAATCTGTAGATTTCTGCCAAAGACATCAGAACAAACTAATGTCTAACTAGAAGAGAGCTCCAAGAATTAGCCTCAAGAATAAGAGAATGTAAGAAGTCACTGTGACCAAGCATGAAGAACAAGGGTATATTTGCAGACAATGAAAATTATAGGTTCATACTTCCTCCAGGAACTGATGATTGTCTCCGGTGTTCCAGATGCGAGTCTTTCTACTTCATAGGGAGCCAAATTTTGGACATCTCTGACAAAGGCTGTCTGGACAGAAGGTTTTAATAGACTCTGAAAAAAAAAGAAGGAAAAAAATCAGTCTGGAATTCTACAAAAGAATCCGGGTTCAGGAGGATTGAGATGCTGCTACCAAGAGTACAATTCTAAAGTTCTGACCTCATGGGATTCTGATGAGGAAGAAATGAAGAGTGCTTCAAAGGGGTCAAAATCCAACTTAAAACCCCATTTGACATGGTGTCTTTCCTCTGCTCCCTACCTGCTAATGTATTCACACACAAAAAAGTGTCTGTTCAATGTGTACATGTATATGTACACACACATCATCATCTTCACATGCCACACATATACATACTACACAAAGTCAATTCCTAGGAGAGGAATTATTTCATTTTTGACCACTTATCCTCAGTACACAGTCCAGTGCTGAGGAGAAAGGAGGCACTTGATAAAAGACTGCTGACTGCCTAGATGAGGATACACAGGGAACTCATCAACCAAATGAAAATTTCACATTAAAGATGAAAATAATGGCAAATAATAGAGTAGGGAATATGGTGTTATGGTAAATGGTTAAGGACTGGCTTTTTGGAAAGAAAATTAATTCATTACACACTCTTAACTTAATCTTAATTATTAGCTTCTCTGCCAAGAGCTGAATGCAGGTGACATTGCACTGGCATCCAGGTCAAGACTAGCTAAATCAGCCAAGCCATCCTTCCACTCAGGGATCTTGGGCATTCTTCTGCTCTTTGTATATACAGTTCTTAACACACTCCTTGGCACACAGAAAATGCTCAAGGAATGCTTGGTTATTCTTACTGTATTGTTGTTGACTTATAGCCATTTTCTAAGGTCAACCTCATCTCCCTTTGTTCTGACTCATTTCTACTGGGTTTTAGCTCTTCACAAAGGCCTTGGTGAAGAGAAGGCTTCTTGTCCCATTGCTCTATACCTCTTCGATCAAGGCAGGAGAACAGTGGGTTTCTTGTACTTCTGTTAGAAAGAAATATCTGTTGGGGGGCAGGCAGCATCCTCCTCCCTCAAATCACTCATTCAATGCTTAAGGCACACAAGAGCTCCACAATGCAGCCTGTATTATACATGATGTGAAAATTGGACCCTGTTGGATTTTTACCCAAAAAAAAAAAAACACATCAAAGGATTTTCTTTGAAGGAAATAAACACAAATAATTGTATAGCCTTCATAAGAAGATATAGGAGAAAGAATGGGAGATCAAACTGTGCACCTACCAACCTTGACAGCATCCGCTTTCAACTGGCTTTGATCCAATCTTTTTCACTCCCAGCAGTTCAATATGCATCTTTTCATTATGAATTATCTTCAAAATATGTGTGCATTCTGTAATATCGGCAGCCTGATACCACTTCTAAGGCACAACAAAAACAGCTGTGTCATTTGTAGGGGCTTTAAAAATATAGCAGACCCACTAGACAGCATCTAGTACATGTCTTAATGCCTTATTAGTGAGAGGGAAGAATGATGAAGAACAAAAGACTGAAAGCCCAAAGAAAGGAGAATGAAGAACAATAAAAACCAGGAGCCATGAAGAGGAAATGAATTAGAAGGGGGAATGCTCTGGGTTTAAATCCTGCTACTGACCCTAATTTCATGACCCTGGGGACATTACTTCAGCACTCTATACTTGGGGTCCTCATCTGTAAAGTCCAAATAGTAACTTCCGGAATACCTTCAGTAGAATGTAAATTCTTCAAGGTTGGTGGGTATTTCATTATTGTCTTTGTATTGCCAATATCCACCATGTGATGACTGGCACATAGGAGAGCCTCTTCATTAATGCTTATTGAATGGAAAAAAATATTTTTAAAAGATTAAAAATGAGACATAGAAGCTTTGATACAAATCCAGGTGTTCAATGGCTCCTTCTATTCTACATGCTGCTGCATTGTTTTTGGCCACTCCTCAACTCTCTCCCAAAAGGGAAATAATTCTATTAAGTCTCAGCCATCTTGATGCTGCTTTCCTTTGACATAAAATCCATACCCCCAGGAAGTTTGTGAAAGAGACAGGCACTATCACAGAAGACAAGCACTCATGGCCCAGAGTCTTCAAATCGGTGTACAAAATGATGGCTTGCACACAAAGGACTCATGAGAGCCTCCTTGCATCCATTGATCCTCTGCACTACTTTCAATGTGATATTTGAGGGGACTGAAATATACCAGGGCCCCACCACAAAGAACTTCTCCCCTCAGAACAGAACACTCTCTGATAAAGCAGTACTCAATTTTCTCCTATTTGAGTTCTCTTCCAAGCACTATTGTTGCCGTATGGATCTTTTTTCAATATAAATCAAGCCAGAGAACAGGAAAGTCGACTCAACTCGGGAGACGTGATTGCCACAGTGACATGTTTTCTCCAGCTGGGCAGCATCCCAAGGTGTAATCGACAGATGAGCAGTAGTTTTCAGCTACATTAAACTGTGCAGCACAAGTCTTGGTAACATTTTTCAAATGCAATCTTTTTGAATAGACATATACATGAGTCCATGTCAGGGTCAGAGTTTAGGGGGGGCTTTACCCCCTTGATAATAACTAGCTTTGCTCAGATGCCAGATTTCTGTTGTACTTCATTAAACCTATGTTGTAGTGAGAATGATGCTCTCTATCAGTTGTGAAGAATGAATCAAAGCTCTCTTTGTCTATCAATCAGCAACTTTTTAGCTAATCAAATTAAGAACTTGAAGTATCCCTACTTGACACTAAGTAAGAGAGTTTGCAAGTCACTTACTAAAATGGATGACTACTCAAGAGACCACTACCTTGCCCCCAGGCAGTGCTAGGCAAATTGAAAGATTGTGATTGGTTTCTGTGAAGTGGGGATGGGACAGGAAGTGACATGGGAAAAGGACTATGAAAATTCTGAACTTCCTGTCCAAAAGATTTCTCCTTTGGACTTTTTCTTTGGAGGACTGTTCCTGGGACTTCTCCTTCAGACTTCTCCTTTGAACTTCTTCTCCTTTGGAGTTCATCTTTGGAAACTCTGCATCTTTACCATAGTACCAAAGCTCCCAAAACTAACTGTAGCTTCTCAATCTCTGCTTCTAACTATCAGCCAGAATATGTTATTTGAATTATGGGTATTTACTAATATTCTGGCTGAAGACACAATTGGACTTCTAGCTTGATGATTACTGGGAAATACATGTGGGGACAAGGGATGTGAGGAAGAGTACTAGAACCAAATATGAAATGTTTCTGCCATGTTCTCAGGAACCAATTTGCCATTGCTAATGGGCACTGGGAATCCAGTGCCTTCATGACATATATATTCCTGAATACAAAGCTGCTATTTTCACTACTCCTTGAGGGCAAGGTGTTTTTTGTTTTGGTCTTTGGATCCCCAAAGCCCTTGATTAGTTCCTGGCAAAAAACAAGGGCCTTAATAAATATACTTATTCACTATATTGATATTGAAGATACATTCTTAGATTAATACCAATCCCACTGGGAAATGCTTTGACACATTCATCCAAAAAAAGATCTTCTATTTTTATCTCTACAAGATCCTACACTCAGTACTAATCCTAGAACCAGTTCAAATTTAACATCTTTCCCATATTGTTCCATCTTTTCCTCACAAAGAGGATATAAGGGAGTTTGATAAATGCTTTGCTAAAATGGAGGGCAACTTTATCTGCACAATTCCCCTCATCTACCAGTAGACTAACTTAGAAATTTAGTAGGTCTGGCCTGACTTGTTCTTGATAAAAAAAAAAAAATTAAAGAGTTCTGAGTTAACACTGCTTCATTTCATAGATGGTTTCCAAACCCTTGGGCTAAAGGTCCACATGAGGAGAGAATATTGAATAATAATGTGCTTGCAGTAAAGAAACCATAGCACATCAAAGATTCATTACATGCACTATACCCTTAAGTCTTTGTGGGTCATTTCAGTACAAGAAAACGGAGAAGAATCCATTTCATTTTAGTGCCAGCAGTGTCTATCTTTGAAAAGTGTCATCAGTGACTAGAGTTTGGCAAGAGTCTCACATTCCCACATGAATTATGTCTTTAGAGTATGAATCCATTGAATGATTTATCATCATAAATTACTAGATATTTTTCATTAGATAAGGTGCTAGTAAGACTCTTAATTCTCCCATTGTTAATTTATTTGGAAGATCGATAAGTATAAATTCATTCTTGGAAATCTTAGGTATACCTATAGTGACACTTCTCTAGAAAGCCAGGATATACTTCTTGAAATAATGACCATAAAGTACGTTTCTATTTACAAAATTATGTAAACAGAAAAAAATCAATGATTAATTTCCCTAATATTTTACAAATTGAAATTCAAGTCACATTCAATATCATCAAATTCCTACTATTAACCCCAAAATAGTATTCCATTTTACATGGGATTGATCTCTATCAAATTTCCAAACTTAATTGGATAAATGATGGCATTAGCTTTGACCCTTTCTCCATAACTGTAGACCATAACTCATACAAACCTTCTTTCTCTGTGCAATTCTTGATCTTATGTATTTCTGTAAATGCCTCAAGGAGGAATTCCTTAAGAGTAGGAGACTTGTCCTATGGATCTTTTAATATTTCATGGCTAGCAGGCCAAGACCTGGGACTCAATTATTTTTTCCATCTCCAAATGATCATTCTCATTTTTTGATCATAAGCAAACTCCAGTGGTGCTTTCTACATCAATTCTTAGGAGTTTGAGCTTTACTAAGCTACTCACCACCACCCTGTGAGACAGGCAGTAAAAGTACTATCATACCCTTTTTACAAATAAGAAAGCAAGGGCTCAGAAACTTTCCAAGATTTTCCCAAAATCACAGTTTGTCAGTATCAGAGATGAGATTTCAACTTGGGCCTGTCTTGATTATACATTCAACTCTATCTACACTTTACTTTGATGTGACAGAATCAAAAGAATGACAGGTCTAAGATAGAATCATTTGGTTACTTAATGGGCTCTACTGCCTTGTATTATGGCTTTATAGCTGATGGTTGCTATGATCTATCTTCCTTCTTAGAAGTCAATTGCCATGCAACGTTTTTATGAAATTCTCTTGCTGAAGAGAAATGCCTCAGAACAAACTCTTTGCTAGAACTTGGTCTCCAGAAACAAAATCAGATAGTCCTCAGAGCTCAGCATCCCAAAAGGAACTCTTTCTCTCCAATTGCTCCCAGTCCTCAGCTAGTCCTGCTACCTTAGAAGCACACAAGAATCACCTCTAGGTTCCTCCAAGCCTTTATAAATCCCATCCCCACCCTTATACTCTGTAATTAATCTGATTGCCATTGGAAGAGAGAAAAATGTAAAACACACACACACAAAATGCCAAGGGGATCAAGGACATAGTGGGGCCATTAACTCCAACAGGAACATTTTTATGTTATGCTCTTGGCCTTGCCTATGCATGTAAATAAGGAATACCAATCTCCTTGTGAGGAGGAAGGGGAGAATAGGAGGAAAGGCTACTCTAGCTACAAAACTATGACAAGTCAACAAAGTTAGAGTTTGGAAGGATTTTCCTTTATTAAACACCCATGACTCTAGGATAGCCTCTGACCCAGTGCTGTCTGCCCAACAAGTATAGAATGCTGCTCACATAATAGTTCATTAATCCTGCAGGGGGTTCCATGAACCTTGGTTTGGGGAATATAGGATTTATGGAATTAGGAGAAAGCATTGGAAAGCTCAAGAAGAACCTTTTTTGTTGCATTTGGCTATTTGGGGCAGGAGAAAGACAAAAGAAAGGGCAGGACTACTACTTATGGTAATAAATCATGGAGAAAAAGGGATATGCTTCTGTTTTCTCTAAGAAGCAGAAAACAAAGAAAAATGTTTAATGGAAACTTAAAAGTCAAGATAACTAAAGAGCTGATAAGATAATGCCTCTTCTCTCAAATCCATTCCACTTATTAAGTTTGAGTTCTGTCTCAGGTACTAAAAGAACTCAAAGATTCATTACTCTGGGCCATCTTTATTATTTTCTGAAAATCTAGGGGAAATGGAAGTGTAGTACTATTAGAGAAAGGCCAACTTCTTCATCTTTAAAGGGAGGGGGATATTTTAAAGTATAGGGCAGTGGGGGCAGCTGGGTAGCTCAGTGGTTTGAGAGTCAGGCCTAGAAACAGTAGGTCCTAGGTTCAAATCCGGCCTCAGATACTTCCCAGTTGTGTGACCCTGGGCAAGTCACTTGACCCCCATTGCCCACCCTTACCACTCTTCCACCTATAAGCCAATACACAGAAGTTAAGAGTTTAAAAAAATAAAGTGTAGGGCAGTGAGTACTTATATAGGATTTTATGTTAACCCAAGTATAAGATGTTATAAGTATTCCTATCATATTTCCACAGAAGATCTGACTGATTGTTCTAATCTGTTGAGGTATCTTAGAAACTAGATTCAGCTATCTGACACATTATCAAATCCCTCCCCTTATGGTTACCTCCAAATTGGATCCACATGGCTTCTATGTCTTTATTCAAATTATTGTTAAAGACCTGGAGCTTCAGCGACAGAAGAGCAGAGTCCAACAGTGCTATACTACTCACATCCCAAATCAACTATTTCTAATGGGTTCTTGAAACATGAAGGGACTGCTGCTTCCCTTTCAAAGGTCTCACAGGTTCTCTCTTTCATTAAGCCTTCTTGAATTAGGAGAGATTGAAGTCAAGCTCATTGACCTACACTTTGAAAAATCCATCTTTTCAAAGACATGGCCTGGGGTGGGGATCAACTAGTAAGATTACATTCCATATGAGAAAGACATAGGAGGGATTACAAACTCATGATGTTTACTAATGTGACCTGGAAGCCAAAAGAAGCAAAGAGCTCCTCAGCTACAAAATAAGAGAAATACTTGGCATGCTGTAGTAAGTCCAGATCAGCAGTACTGAGCCCAGATCTTTGTGCTTCATTTTAATAAAGACATTCATAAGCTAGTGCATATTTCTAGAAGTACTACTATTCTAGTGAGGGGACAAAAGAACCTGACTGAGGACAGATGGCTGAAATAACTAGAATGTTTATAATGGAAAGGAGAAGGCTAAGAGGGAGACAGGGTAGCCACTCCCCAAGTACTTGAAAAGATACCATATAGGAGATGAGCTAGATCTGATGAGCTAGATCTCTCTCTCTCTCTCTCTCTCTCTCTCTCTCTCTCTCTCTCTCTCTCTCTCTCTCTCTCACACACACACACACACACACACACACACACACACACACACACACACACACAATCTCAAAGGCAGATGTTTCATACTAGTAAGCAGAATGCCAAAGACTCTAGTCCATCAGATACAAGTTATTTGAATATTCATATCCACTAATTCCTTTTATCAATCTGCTTGTTGTACTAATATGCAGACAGATTGTGGCCAGCCCAGATAGTGCTGAGCAGGCTCACTGCTGACCTGACAGTGTCTTATGGTCATGATATCTACCTAATGACCCAATCTCATGCTACTGTACCTTTCCAAGAGACCATCCAGAGTCAGCCAAGTGGACCAGACAGTCCTCCTAATTCAATGGTAATGTGCATATGAGCTTTGTAGTAAAAATTTGAGGTCAACCAAGTTCATTCAATAGCCAAATGTTACAGATGGGATGGGTGGGAAAATTCAAATACAACACAGATAATAACATACATCATTTAGAAGTGTTCTATGTTCAAAGGAGAAAGGAGCCAAATGAAGCCAATGAAGATACCATCTGGCTTTGCAACCTAGAGATTCTCTAAAGAAAGTTCTGAAAATTGTCATTTAAATGATTTGTGACATGTATAGTAAAAAAGAAAAGAAATGGATGCACACTGCAGTGATCAATCTTGATGTGTTTGTGGGGGGGGGAGGGGAGAGAGAGAAAGAGAGAGAGAGAAAGAAAGAGAGAGAGAGAGACTCTATAAGCTTGGGGTTTCATTTAAATAACAAAAAGTTTATGTCCCAATGACATTTCTCTTTGGGAGTAAGGTGGATGTGCAGTTCTCTATCCTTTCTTTATCCTCATTTTATGAAATTTTTGCTCGTTGTTTTCCCAAAAGGATTTGTCCAGTTTTAATTTTTTTCATCTAAATCATTTGTTGAGACACAAAGATTTTGTTTAGGTGTAATCTATCATTCTTACTTAGCTTGTCCCCAACCCTGGCTTTTTTCAGTCATATGCAGTTCTCTAATCTATCTCCAAGGATCCATGATTTCATGAGTTGAGGTCCTTCACTCCAATGATACAGGTAACTGATTGACCTGAACTAAGTAAATAGTTTAGTGGGCATCGGTGGAGATCATCATTACTGTCATCATTTTCACTGGCTTCCATCCTTATCTTCTTCAGCAGTATTACTATTGCTACCATTATCATCATTCTTAGGAGAATTTACTATTCTGAACCCCTCCTCTTTTGGAGTTGCTATTCAACCCCACCTTCTGATTGAGTTAATAACGGTAAGGGTGAAAAAGGGGCTTTATGGGTTCAATATATTAAATATGGTCGCCAGAGGATTGAACTATTATCAATCTTCAATTAAGAATAATCTCAAGTCGAAATTGACTTTTATGAAAGTTTATTTACACTTAGGAAGGTTGAAGGTAGGGAAATTGAGAGAGGGAAACTCTGGCCCAGACCAGAGGCCCTGACCAGTTAAGAATTTAGAGGCCCAGCAGAGGGGCACAGAGGTTAATTAAACAAGGCTTCTAGCCACAAGGACTTTTAAAATTAGAGAGGCAAGAGAGGCCTCCCTGAGGGTAGAGCCTCCAAAAGCAACAAGGGAAGAGACAGAGAGTCAGCCTAACTTACCCACATGACAATTGAAAGGGAAGCAGTCAGAGGTCCCACCAGAGTCTCAGCATTCCAACATTCCTCCATGAACCAGAAAAGGTCCTCACCAAATGCTCTCTTCCACTGAAGACCTCAGCTGGCTGAGGACCTTCTCCTTTTAAAGGGGTCATTTATGGGTCACTTCTTGTTCCTCCCTTCTATTTTGCACGTCCAATCACAATAGACAATTCTCATAGACCACCTAGGGGGCAGGTCAGTTGATTCTGATTCGTCCCTCACTCTAGCATTAGAATTAGAGGTGTTCTCACCTTTGGTGATTAAATCTAAAGATGGGCAGTGTAAAATTAATCTAATTATCACAAGGCCTGAGGCATGTCTGTATAAGAGAAATGCATGCACACTTTGAGAGGATGCCAGAAGCCTGTGCCTTCTTAGCACCTGGAATACACTTACCTCTTATCCCATGTGACTCCTGGTATGTAGAAGACCAGTCTCTGACCCAGTCTGAGTTCAAATCCAGACAATCAGAGATCCTGGAAAGTGATGTCCCTGAATGTATAAGTTTGGGTGAAGAAAGGAGATTGGGCTCTTTCTAGCCTTCTGGCCCTGTAGTTATGGTGTGACAAGGCATATCTGTAATAGAACCATGTAGCCAAGTCAGGGAAGGCTGATTTGGTGAGGAGGCTTAGGAAGGGAACAGCTGGTCATATGTTGCTGGAGCCTTTTCTTTCAATGACCCACTTTTTATTGTTTAATAAATAATTATAAATTAAAATACAGTCTCCAGAGAATTAAAATCGTACCATCTTAAATGGGGGCCAAGGCTCTGCTGATGATCCTTTCCAAATTTAGTGAGCCTGGATCTGAGATGGAAGACATTATACCTCACAAGCCACTACTCATGTTTTTACTTATCTGGATTACTGTTCATATTTTGAATTCTGATCAGAAATTCTGCTAACAATCTTCAATCTTATCCTCCACTGGGCTTTATAAACGAGTTTGTATAAGAAACCAGAACTGATTGATATGGCTAAAATTTCACTTCTGCCACTTACTGTTCATGTAACTTTGGACAAAGGACAATTTCACTGGCCTTCAGTTTCCTCATCTATAGAATAAGAAGACTGGGCTGCCTAACCTCTAAAGTCCCTTAAAACTCCAGATCTCTGATGCTAGGTCTTTCTTCTTAGAAAGATAATCATCTGTTTGATAGCCAAAGTGTCTTAAAGGATTTATTGTCATCCTTGGGTTTGTTTTCTCAATAATTGAAATTCTCTAAGAAACACCAAAAGTCTTTGTCTTCACTTTTTTGCCTATTTTTAAGATTTATTTTTATTCTTTACTAAACAACTCATTTAAACAGGTTAGGTCAAAGATGGAATGCTTTCCCCACTTTAGTCTTTATTTCTTCTGGAAAAGATATGCCATATTTCATGTTTAAACAGTTCCTATGGGCAACCTTTTGTGATCCCTCCTCCTTCATTGTTTGTTCTCTCTTAATTCTCACACCATCTATTATTTGTTGATCTGTTCCAGTGTTTGATCCCCCTAATAGAATAGGTAGGCTCCTGAAAACAGAAAAGGCTTCTTTCTATTTCCAAGTCTTAATACAGTGTCTGACACAGAGAGATAATATTTTTATTAAATTAAATTGAAATATAATTTTAAAAATGAAAATATCAGCACCAAAACAAATCAGATTTTAAAAATTTCCCTGACAACAAAACCATGGCTCAGCTAGAGTATAGTATAAACTGAACAAATGATCAGAATTCTGTCCTTCCTACTCCCCACTCTCCCTCTAAAATAAACTATTAGGTTATAAATCCCATTCCTGCCTACCTCAATGAATCATTTTTAATGGCAATTTTCTATTAAATCCTATTCAAATAAGCAAGGTCTGATGGGCTTTGTTACACCCAATTTCATTATAATATTTGGAATTATATGCAGTTGGCCAAAGGTTTCGAACCAGGGTCCTCAATATTGGTATTGTGAGGATGGGATTAACTCTTCCCTACCCATTTTTAGGTTTAATCACCAGAATTGTATACATCCTACTTATCCTTATGTATGGGGAGATCTGTGACCCATGTGTGCTATAGTAAGTGACAAATCAGAATTCACTAACTAGCCCCTGGGCAGTCCTAAGCAAAGTTTTAGCTGTAATTGGCCCACATAAAATGGAAGGAAAGCACAGGAAGGCCTCATGGCTAAAATCTTTGTTTAATTTACCTCTGGGCCTCCTTTGCTGGGGCCACAAGGCCTCCTCCAAGATGAGGGGCCTCTCCAGAAGCTAGTACCACCAGAATAAGTCAGGGAAAGGAAATTAGAATTTTTCACTCACCCACATGGTAGTCCTAATAGAAAGTAGTACTCAGCCAGAGCTCCTCCAGGGTCAAGTTGAAGGCAAAAAAACATCCTCTCAGGAAGTTCTTACCAGTTATAAAGACCATTCTTTTTGTCACTTCCTGTGCCTTCTTTCCATTTTTTTAAACCCTTACCTTCTGTCTTGGAGTCAATACTGTGTATTGGCTCCAAGGCAGAAGAGTGGTAAGGGTAGGCAATGGGGTCAAGTGACTTGCCCAGGGTCACACAGCTGGGAAGTGTCTGAGGCCAGATTTGAACCCAAGACCTCCCATCTCTGGGCCTGGCTCTCCATCCACTGAGCCACTCAGCTGCCCCCTCTTCCTTCCATTTTACATGGACAAATTACAGCTAAAGCTTTGCTTAATATTGTCCAGAGGGCAGTCAGTCAATTCTGATTTGTACTTACTATAGCACAGGTGGGTCACAGACCTCCCCATACTTAAGGATAAATGTGTTATATATACTTCTGGTGATTAAATCTAAAAATGGGCCAGGAAGACTTAATCTCATTTTCACAGCATAATAACCCAAGGATACCAGTATCAGTCCAGACTTCCAGTAGTCATGCCCTCTAAGACCCTTTAGGAGTAAATTCACTCTTCTTTGGAATTCACACACTATAGCTAAGCTATCTTGATTGGTGAGAGTGTGAGTGCCAAGGCACTCAGCCTCTAAAAAGCAGCTTGACCAAAACTAGACCATGTTTTATATCACACTTTACCTAACCCATCTACCATTTTTTAAACCATCTACCCATCTGTCACTTACACCCTATCGCTTGACAACCACCACCACATCAGCTCTTGTTCTGGCACAAGACATAAATCAAATGTCCATTCCTTTGAGGAGAGGGGGTCCATCTGTGGACCACCTGCCCATCCTCCAGCCTTCCTGAACCAAAGTCCTTTTCCATGAATACCATTTCTCTCTAGTTCTTGTTTCTTCTTAATAAAAGGTTACCTTCCTCAGGGTAGGGACTATCTCATTTTTGAATCTGTATCCCCAGGGTTCAGTACAGTGTCAGGCACAAAATAAGTGATTAAGAGTTGGGGTTTTTTCATGCTTGTATTCATCCATTTGCTCATTCACTCAGATATCTATAGCTGTATTATGTGTGATAACAAAAAGCTAGAAACGAAGTTTGTATCCAGTGATTGAAGAATGCCTGAGCAAATTGTGATAAACGCATATAGCAGAATGATCCTGCACTTTGAGAATTGTGAATATGATTAAAGCAGAGAAACATGGTGAGAATTGGATGAAATAATGAAGAATATAAGAGCCCACATACACAAAGACCACAGCAGAAAGTGAACAACAAACCTTGGATCAATTACTACAGTCAATGGGAATATGATATTACCAGAGTTAATGCCCACACTCTTCCTCTACCATTTAACTGTTAATGATTAATTTTCTTGTGTTGTTTTGGTGAGGTTTGGGGGGAGGGGGGAGGGTTGTTTTTAAGGAATTTGATGACTTTATTATGAAGATTCTATTGATTAAAGAGAAAATGTATTTGTTATTTTTAATTTTTAAAATATTTTCAATCAATGATAGCATTGTTACAAGGACTTGACTTACTCTGAGTAACAGTCTTAGCATTTCAATCTTTTTCTTCCTGAGAATGCCTTATGCAAATAAAAAGGAAAAACAAAACATGCCACTTTCTTTCACTGCCCTGACAGGAGACTCTATCACATGGAAGACTTGTGATACTAAAGTATCACTGTCTTCCCAAAATACCTCCTCAGTGAATATGTATATGCCTGTGAGGTAAACAGGCAGGCATACTCATGCAGCCATTAATTCATTCATTTTGCAAATGTTTTCAGATTACATCCAAAGTGAAAGTAATCTCCATTCCTAGAATCAATTGACCAATTCTATTGAAATCCCTCTCTGGCTTCTAATGACTAGAGGAAGGACCAAGTTGAGGGAAATGGGATCTGACCTATAAGAACTTATAGTCTAAGAAACATAATATGACAAGTAGCAGGCAAAATGCCTACAGACATATGTACACACGTTTATATGTATATGCATGTATATTTGCAGACATATACAATCATATGTAAGTATACAATAATGTATGAATATGAAAATGTGTGTACGACATAAGAGAAGGAGAATTATAGTTGTTCCAAGTTTAAAATGGAATTCACATTCAAGAGAAGGTTTCCAAAAGCAGATATTTTATGAGATATCCCTTAAGGGAGAAGACAAAACATTGACAGACCTATACTGTGGGGTAGGGAAGATTCTGAAGGCATTTAGGATATAAATAAGAGCTGGAAGAAAAATGGTGCTGGGGAAATGTGGGGCTTTTTCAGAACAGTGGATTGATCCTTTTGACCCAGGTTAGCACATATGTGGGGAACATGAGAGTCTAGGATAAAATAGGATGGAGCATGCTATGGAGGATCACCATTAATTGGAATTAATTGTGCATTTCCTGGAGAATCACTGAAGGCCACCGATGAAGGCAAAGCCTAAAGTAGTAAGACTTGAGGAAGATCCTCTTGGCTATAAGTCTAGTAGATGTAACAAGCAAAAGATGAAAGGCTGAGCAAACAAAGATTAGATCTTCTGAGCATATCAACTGATGATGCAATGTCTGGCAATTCCCCAACAAATTAGGACCAAACAAGCCCCTTCTTCACTTTAAGGTTGGAGCTCAAATACAAGGTGAGACAGACTTTTTTACAGTCAAAATAAGACCAATTAATTAAAAGGAAACAATCCAGCATTCGGTAATCTGATTCCTAATTGAATGAAAGATTAAGAACTTTTCAATTTGGGAGGGAAAGAGTGAACAGGTGCAATTCCCTGAATTCAGGAAAAGAGAATTTTGCCCCACTCCTCCCCATGTATCTATAAACAACAAAAGGAATGAGGAGATCATGACTGACTGATCCATATGGGGCCAGTTTTCAGATAAAACCTATGGGTTGCTTCATATTTACTGTTATGAGAAACTCCTTACATTAATCTTAATATCTCACTCTTTCTGGTCAATATAAGCTAGGTTCTTGGTTAAGGGTCTCTAAACAGTGGGTACAGGTAGTCCAGTTTCCCAAACACAAAGGACTAGGTTCAAAAAATGCAATAAAATTTTCTTCCAATTCCCACAAATGAATAAAGGCTTCTAACAGGACAGAATTTGGACCAGGCCCATAACTGATTCATAAGAGGACCAAGCTAACTCCAGAATTAAGTCACAAGATTGAGATGGTATGGTTCACTCAATTCTCACAATGAACAATTTGCTATCCCAGTCCCCTCGATTCCTTTAATTTTCTCACAATTTTCCTCACATGTAGAAGATCTTGGGCAGAAGCCACGGGATGATTTAGAAGAGCAAAATCCAAGGGTGGCTAAGCTGACTTTGGGGCAGATAGAATTGAAGGGAAGGTATGATAAATAAGGTTAGGAGCAACAACGTTTGGCACCTAATTTGAGGAGGTGGTTGAAGATGGGAAAGGAGGAAGACATGCCTGGGATTTTTGAGCCTAGTTAATGGGGAAAGGCTAGCACCATTTGTAGAAGTAGGTGAGTTAGGAAACATCTCCATCCCTTGACTCCTTTATCCTCCATTTCTAAAACAGACTATTGAAATTTCACTCTGACTTCAACTTTTACTTCAGTTTCAACTTCAGTTCTCTGGCAGATTAGTGGTAATTGCTTTATTTTTTTTAAACCCTCACCTTCTGTCTTGGACTCAATACTGTGTATTGGTTGCAAGGGAGAAGAGTGGTAAGGGCTAGGCAATGGGGGTCAAGTGACTTGCCCAGGGTCACACAGCTGGGAAGTGTCTGAGGCCAGATTTGGTGTTAATCACTTTAAAGCAGATTCATGGCTCCCTTTACCCCTCCAACTGAAAATGATCATTCTTTATTCAAACCTTTCAGGGTACTTTGCCTCCACCCCTCCCTCTCCTCATATTATACTTGGGTCCTGATCCTGTCACCATTTGGGTCACCTTGAAACCAGAGGCTGTCTTATGGTCTCTCACATCTCAGATCCTATTTTATTGGTATTACGTGCCTAAGCCTGTCATTGAGTAGAGGGAACTTCTAGGGGGAAAACTTCTAAGTACCAGCATGTAAGCAGCAGCTCTGCAATTTTTCCTCTTAAATAGTAACAGGCAACAAAGAGGAAAGTGACTTATCCACAGTCAATGCATGCCAGAGACAGGATTTAAATATGAAACTCTTCTGGAACTGGAGGTCAGTTTTCTATGCCTTTCACCCCACTGCCTTTCACTTTGCCCAAAGTAGATGCTTGAGGAACGTGGATCAAATTCTACTAGATTGCTGAAGGCCACTTGAAGTTTGGGAAGACTAAAACCCAGAGGTGAAGGCTTGTAAAAATAGCAGCAGGAGCAGTAGAAATGGTACCCACAGCCAGCACTTCCATAGCATTTTAAGACTTGCCGCTTCCATTTTTTTTTAAACCCTTGTACTTCGGTGTATTGTCTCATAGGTGGAAGATTGGTAAGGGTGAGCAATGGGGGTCAAGTGACTTGCCCAGGGTCACACAGCTGGGAAGTGGTTGAGGCTGGGTTTGAATCTAGGACCTCCTGTCTCTAGGCCTGACTCTCAATCCACTGAGCTACCCAGCTGCCCCGCTGCTTCCATTTTTAAAAGAGGCAAGGACTGGAGACACAGATTTATATACTGTCTCTATAGAGGTAAAAGAAGGACTATATAGGGATATTTTTGGAGCATCTACATTTAGCAATAAGAAGAAGAACTGACAAGACCAAAGGAGACATTAGGAGGCAAGACAGCTAAGTTGTGCACTGCGTCTGAAATCAGGAAGATCTGAATTCAAATCTAGCTTCAGAAAATTAATAGTTGGGGAAGAGAGGAAGGAAAGAAAATGAATCATGTAAACAGGGAAAATAGTTTTAAATATTTTTAAGAAAATTAATATTTGTGGGATCCTCGGCAATTTACTTAACCCATTTGTTACAGTTTCTTCAACTGCAAAATAATAGTATCTACATCTCAGGAGTATTGTGAGGTTAATCAAATGAGATATTTGTAAAAGTCTTAGCACAGGGCCTGCCACATATTTGTGGTTTTCATGTGACCTTTGTTTTCTTTTGGTTAACCCTTATCTTCCACCTTAGAATCAATGCTATGTATTGCTTCCAAGGCAGAAGAACAGTAAGGGAACATTAAGGAAAAAGTAACAGGGAATCAGAGACTTGCCCAGGGCCACATAAGTAGGAAGTCTCAGGATTCAGATTTGAATCCAGGACCTCCCATCTCTAGGGCTGGCTCTCAACCCACTGAGCCACCTAGCTTACCCATATCATTTGTTTTCAAAGAAGACCAATATCATGGGGTGATGTGTTGTGTATGAATTGGATTTTAGTGAGGTAAAGTTGCACAAAGATATCAGCCTCAGTCTCCCTTCTAGAGCCACTGAAGTCCAGGGGCAAGGATGGCGGGAGATGGCCCAGGATGCAGTGGATGACCTTGGCTTCTTCAACATCTAAGCTAGCTCTAAATGGTTCACAACACTTTTATCAGTTGCTTTCATGGAGGTTGGAACAAATTGTTCTCCTCTGACCATTTTACTGGTTAAGTCTTCACCTTCTTGGAGAAGACACCCCCTAGTTCACTGACAGATTTGTGCCCCATCAGTTACACTTAACCTGGTTTAGCCCATATGCTGAGGTAGTTTATCAGAGTGTGGCTGCCCTTCATGGCTACAGCTTCTTGAGGCCACAGGGGAGAGATGAGTGTCAGTTGGACCCCAAAGAAGAAAAGTAGCCCAGAAAAGGGTTCATCAAGTCCTCATACCAGAGGTACTAATTCTCTTTGAAAACCCCTACATCCCTAGCACATAGTAGGTACTTAGTGCTTGGGAAAAAAAGAACGGCATGAGAGAAGACTGAAATTCAAAGTAATTGAAGGAAAAAGGAGTTGTAAAAAAAGAGCAGACAGTCAAAAGAGCTACAAAATGTATGGGAAAGAAGGACCTTGGAAAAGGCCGGTTAATTTGTCAAATGATAAGTTACTGGGAACTTCTGAAAGAGAAATTTCAGATGCCAAATAACATGGAGACGGCAGAAGCCAAATTACAAGAGGTCAAGAAGTGAGTGAATGGTGAGAAAGTAGAGTTTCAATTGGTTTTTAGAAGTTGTGGGAGATGGGAAAGGAAGAGAGAGAAAACCATCTGAGGAAGCCACAAAGAAGAGAGCAAAGAGAGAAATATATTCCCTTTTTAAGGGAAATGATAACAGAAGTAGTTCTGACGGTGAGAATAACTGATTTGACAATGTTTAAAAGTTCTGAAAGCACGATTAAACCTGAGCTTCTTTGAGCCAGGTGGTGTCCCTGTGATCAATATAGTCGGTAGCTCCTTATTGCAACTGTGGAAGCTGAGGTATAGAGAACTTAAGAATGGGAGGAAACGGTGTACCTGTAGACAGCTAGAAAAGTAGTTCTGGAGGAAGAGATCTGGTGGAGAAGATCTAGGTAGACACTGCAATAGATATGTGGAAAGTTAAGGGATTTCCTTTCTAAGTAAGGCCAGGTGTGAAGTCATCTGCTGAGAGGGAAGGTGCTGAGGGCAAACCTTGGGACTTGAGGTGAGTGGAAAAGGTTGAGGACAAGCAACCATTAATGCTGGAGAAAACAGAAACATCAACAAGGATCGCCAATCAGTAGAGCTCAGCTGAGGATACGTAGGATGTAGTCGTATGCCAGTGGACCAAAAGCAGTCACATAAAAGCATGACTGGGAAGTCAGTGCCAAAAACGTTTGTCTTTAATCCTTTAAAAGTATCTTCTATTAAGGCTTAAGTGACTGCATTGAAGGTACAAGTTCATGGAAAATTACAAAAAAGCTCTTGATGCTATCCATTCTTAATTGAGTCTAATTTTCCAGTGAGTGCCCTTGTCATTGAGTGAAAGCTTGGCTTTTGAACACTGTTTACTGACTTGTCAATTAAAGGTCTTCCTTTCAATCCTTAAACCTCATTACTCATTTATGGAAAGAAATGAAATCCAAACAAGGCATCAGATTCAGGGGGCAGATTGGCAGAATTGAGGCATTCCCTGAACAGCCCACCTTTGCCCCATGCCCTCCAAAGGGCTTCTCCAAGCAGCTTTCAACCAACTTGCCTCTTCAATTTCAAGAGCCTTCCAGGGATGAATTTGATGGTTGGATTGCTTCTCTTTTCTATTCTTTTGTTGTTCTTCTCTCAAGGAAAATATCCACAGGAATAAAAAAACTAAGAAATAGGATGGAGTGCATATCATTGGGGGCTCCATAGCACCCCTTTAAGCAGATAAAGACCCTGAAATACAATCCCAGGATATATTTTGGAATGCAGAAATACTCATGAGGAAATAGTATATCTGGGCCTCCTGGGGGTCTAAAGGAAATACTGAGATGTCCTTGATAAACATGGAAATTACCTGAAAATTAGTTTCTGGGGATTCACAGAATGTGGCATTGATATTCATCAGATGAAGGAAAAAGGGGGAAATTAGAGAGTACTTCTAAAAAACAAACAACCACAAAGCAAAATGTGTTTTGGACGTTTCCTTTTTTCTCCAAGATGAATAAAGATGGAAGCCTACCCATATTAATAACCACTCAAAGGAGTTAAATTTGTTTGGAGATAACCAACAGAAGAATCACGCCAGAATTAAGGAAATTTGGAAAAGGTTATTTGTAGAAGGTGGGATTTTGGGAGAGACTTGAAGGAAGCCAGAAAGGGAAGATAACTCTACAAATTTCATTTGTCTTGTGGGAAGCAGCTATGCTCCTTTAAGTTACCTCATACTTTAAGTGACCTTCTTCTTGTATTGATTTGTTGATATGAGTACATTATTCTGCTCCTGCCCTGATATGTTGTTGCCTTCTCATAGTCTTTCTGATCCCAACTGGATGCATTATTTGCTATTGGTCCACTCTCTCCAATGGCATAGCCAGTGATGAGGATAGGGAGAGGAAAAAGAGAGGAAGCTTCCCCTTCACTCCAGAACAATTTCTTCCTATAAGCCTAGCTGCAACTCTGCAATCTTCCACTTCTGCAGTTGGAGACCTCCATGACAGTACTGGTTCACTCCTTGACTAGGACATCAGCACTATGTCTATTATTATGCCTCGCCATGTGTCTGATTCTTTTAGCCAATCACAAGTTATATTTCTTTTGTAGCCTCATATACCTTCATCCAAAGACGAATGCCCCATAATCTTTTCAAATCTTGTAAGTATTTATTCAACTATAATTCTTGAGATTATAGGAATACCTCCTTAATACCTTAGTTGTTTATTATTACAAATTATTATTGTCACCATCAATAGGTTATTCTTCTGATTTATTCAATTGAATTTCTTGGGCCTTCTATTAATGCATCAATTGAAATGCGATTGGAACCCCCCCCCTTTAAGATAGAGAGGATGGGCCACTGACTCCTTACCCTTCATTTGTTAGAGTGAGCTGTGCTCATTTGAGACCCATCAGCTACTGACATATTGTCTATGTTCAGATGGCTGTCCGCAAATATATAGGTGAGGAGTCACTTTCATATGGTCTGAACTATAAGATGCATGGGGTAACTAGATGGCTCAATGGAGAGAGCTCTCAGCCTAAAATCAGCAAGACTTGAGTTCAACTCTGGCCTCAGACACTTATTAGCTTATGATCCAGGGCAAGTCATTTACCTCTGTTTCCTTAATCCACTAGAGAAGGAAATGGAAAACCATTCCAATACCTCTCCCAAGAAAACCCCATGGACAGTATTAGTGTACTATGATCCAGAGGTTCATAGGCAGATATGACTGGATGATTGAACAGACTTAAAGTATGGCTTGTCAAAATATCTACCTGGGGGGCAGCTGGGTAGCTCAGTGGATTGAGAGCCAGGCCTAGAGACGGGAGGTCCTAGGTTCAAATCCGGCCTCAGACACTTCCCAGCTGTGTAACCCTGGGCAAGTCACTTGACCCCCATTGCCTACCCTTACCACTCTTCCACCTATAAGTCAATACACAGAAGTTAGGGGTTTAAAAAATAAATAAGTAAATAAATAAAATATCTACCTGGATTTAACCTTCATAAGTAAGAGCAACCTCCCTAACTCCTATATCTGAGCTGTCCCTAAGATGAAAGTCATTTGGTTTTAAAGGACCAAGTTGACCACCTTTGATGTTACTACCTTTCATGTGGAGATATAATCTTCTTATGATACTTCTCTTAGCATTGATGTGGACTTTGAATATTTCCTTGGAATTTTCAGGTTTTATTATGCAAGTTTAAATTCTTTTTTGAGGGTAGGGAAAATATCCTGAGTTATCCTGAAGTAGAAGGTAAATGGTTTCCCCTTACCAGAGAGTTTCCAGAAAGGGCTCATTGGCTACTTGTGAATATTGTGAAGAGGATGCAAGTTCAGCTAAGATGAGGATGGTCTATCCTCTAAAACGATTCTAAAGTATGAGAACCTATGATTTTCAGTGAGCATTATAGAGAAAAACTATGTGGATCATATGCTATGGGGAATGAGTAAGGAAATTGAAGAGGGAAGAATTATCAAGGAGAAGAGGGAATCCCATCTGATGTTGTGGAATAAATCCATAGGAACTTTGATTGGCTGAATGTTGTTATAGATTAGGGCTGCCTGCAATGGAAAAAGGAAAGGAAGAGAGAGCAAAGGAGCCCGAAATCAACAGTCAACCATGAAAATTATCATGTAACAAAATGACCTGGGTCCTAGAACGCAAAAGTAAATCTATTAGCTGTATCTGCTTTCCATTTTCCACTTTTGATTCAAATAAACTGATAACCCCTTCTCCACCATTATCTGCTTTCATTATCTCTTTCTCAGAGATTGGTACTTCAAGTAGTTGAGCATTTGTTCTTATGTCAGCTTCATCACTATCCTCGTTACATTTATAGGAATTGTACATTTGTGTCTCCTCTATCAGCACTGCCATTAGGGTGCATTCATTCTATTCTTTTTTTTTAACCCTTAATTTTTGGTGTATTGTCTTATAGGTGGAAGAGTGGTAAGGGTGGGCAATGAGGGTCAAGTGACTTGCCCAGGGTCACACAGCTGGGAAGTGGCTGAGGCCAGGTTTGAACCTAGGACCTCCTGTCTCTAGGCCTGACTCTCACTCCACTGAGCTACCCAGCTGCCCCCTAGGGTGCATTCATTCTAAATGCAATCTCAATAAGTCTCTTCCTGAAAGATCAGAACCTGGTTTTAAGGCCATTGTCCATACAGGTTCATTTGAAATGTTCAAGTGTTAAGTTATCACATATCAATAGGCAAAAGCATTAACATTGGAGAACACCAAAGGTTAAGTCGAAATTCAAGCAAAGCAGCATCCTCAGCTAAAGGTCCCATGGATGCTGCAGTTATGAGGACCTCTTACAAGAGTTATTAGCTGTCTTCATGAAAGAGAAAAAGGGAAGTGCAATGTGTTTGATTTTCAAAGAGCTATACATTCAGTTTTAGAGCAAAAGCCTTTAAAATTAGTAACTGGGAGCTGGTGTGTTTTTTTTTTAATAAACAATAATCAACAGCTGGATCCCAGAAGGAAATGGTAGTGTTGGTCTTATTTTTAAAAATATGAAAGAGCATTTATCCAGTGAAGTCTCCAGCTTTGCAGATGGCATACTTCTTCGTCTAGCATCATATGACTTGCAGGGATAAGTTAAGAGACAAACACTAGAATAAACTGAAAGATAAAAACCTTCCAGGACTAGAGATGATAATTACAATTAATATTTAAGTTTTGTGTTGAATAAATATAAGACAGTAATCAAAATATACAGTGATGATTTCAGTTACAGTCCAGGGAAATTCAGGAGTCAGCAAGTCTAAAGTTTCTCAACAATTTTGGTCTTGGGACTCTAACTCGTAAAAATAATTTGGAACAACCAGGGTCTTTGTTAATGTGAGTTATTAATATTTACCAAATTAAAACGGAATACTTTAGTGTTATTATAAAAATCATTTTTACATTACAGACACCCTGATAAGTATTTCAGAGGCCCCCAGGAATCCCTGGACTACAAATGGAGAGGGATCATTTATGGACTTTTCACTGATGATTGCACACAGGCTACTGCCCAAAAGCAAATAGAATGTTCTTTTTTAGGAAGACTGTAAGGAATCAATTAGTCTATCAGCAAACATTTAATTGCCTACTATGTCAGACAAAACATCAAATAATTTCTACTGTCAAGGAATTTATACTCAAATGGGGGAAAATCAACTGTATGGAATACATATGAAAAGAATAAATAATAATTACATTCCTTATATCTTGAGAGGGAGATTTTTCCAAAATTTGGAGTACCAGTCAGAATTGACTTGGATAAAGGGGCCCATTTTACAGATAGCATTCTGAAGCAAGTGTATGAGAACCTGAGAATCTCAGCAAAGTTTATGTTCCATACCATGCACAAAGTTCAGGTCAAGTAGAAAGAATAAATCGAGAAATCAAAACCATGATAGGGAAACTTTTCACTGAGACACATCTGAAATGGCCAGACATCTTACCCCTAGTATAATTCTATATCTGTAAAAGACCAAGGGCTGATATTCGTGTTTCACCATTTGAAATGTTGTATGGTCATCTGCTTTTATAAGCCAAAAGTTGTAAAACTGCCTACTTTTCTATGTTAGGGGGTGACATCCAAATAACATCTTATATCAGTGCCTTACAGGAGAGATTAAGAGAACTGCAAGATAAAGGATTTCTAGTTCAGAGTGGTGCTCTGGAGTATTCATTACATAACATCAAGCCAGGTGACTCAGTTTACATAAGAAATTTTAATAAAACCTCAGCAACACAGCATTTATGGGTTGGTCCATTCACAATAATTTTAACTTCACCTTCTGCAAAATTAAAGTTTTAGACAAAGAGTCATGGTTCCTTTGCTCACATGTTAAAAAGTTTCCTAGAGTAGTAGAAGGTGAAGAAGAAAAAGGAGATCCAGAAGAAGAAGATGGAGAGATAGCTGAGAGATTATCATCAGGCAACATGTCTACAGGCAAAAAAGATCAGGAAAGAGAACAACAGATCAGACGGAGAGGAATGAAGAAAGAAGACATTGTGGCAGAATTGCAGAGGAAGTACAGCAGACTGGGCATTAATGGGCTAATAGACTTTTACTCAAGGTTCTACTACAGAAAAGGATAATGGACTGATGTATTTAAATTGTAAGGTTTTATAAGGTTTTTATCATGTTGCACACAACACATGTCCACTATAGATACATGCAACATTATATATCATAATACAGGTGCAGGAAGAAGATAGAAGAAGAGAGACAACAGACAATATGGGAAAAGGAGTATCTAAAGATCTGGTGAGTATAGTTACATCCAACATATAGATTTAGGACACATTAATCAAAGGATATTCACGTTAGCTTCATGAGATATTAACTGGATGAAATATATTTGGGATATTTCACTCAGGTAAAATCAGGACACATTAGAATTATATAGATTTTTTTTGTTTTTAGTATTATCAGAGGGTGGAGATTTTCTTACCCAAATATACATATCTGTAACATACTTTGTATATATATTTGTAATATATTTTGTATATAGAATTTGTATCATAGTTTGACTTAGGGTAAGTGAGTATGTAAATAGATGTGTAAAATACGTAGATAGTGTAAATTTCATATACGTTTTGTATATTCTTGTATATTTATGTGAATTTTTGTGTGAATAGTTGAGAGTAAAGAATTTATATTTTTATAATCTGTATATATTTATAAATTTGTACGGCAATTATTTTTCTATATATCTGTAAAATGTGTGCATAATTAAAGGCTCCAAGGATAGGATTTTGTTAGGATGCAATAGCTACAATGTTTCACAGATTGTCATGAGATTTTTAGATCAATTAGTGTTACAGTAAAAGGTTCTTATTTTGTATTGTAACTGTTTCAGAACTGTTTGCACTTTGCATGTTGTAATTTTGATGATCTTGTTATATTTTGTTGAATTTTGTATGTTTAGTTTTACTATTATTATTGCAGCTTTTGTATTTGTTCTCCTTTATGTCATTGTTGATTGGAATTCCCTTTTTCCCTAAATTCAGCATGAGAGGGAATAGAGAGATAAGTTTTAGGTAAGAACTGCTTGTTGAGGGATTAAGTAAGTAAGATAGAATGGGTTTAGAATAAGGAGGGATTTATATAGTGATGAGCACATGACAAATCTGTAGATTTTGTCAGATCCCCCAAGGGTGGAATGTAAGAAGTAAGTAGGGGGTAGAGTAAATTTCATAGATTAGTTTTAAGAGGAAAGGAGGAAAATTTGGATACAAGCCTTGGGAGAAGATCTGACAAGGAGAAAAGGATCTTGGGAGTTTTTATTGGAAATTAACTGTCACTCTGAATCTGCTTTTGACTGAGTTGGGAAGAAGGATCTTTTGCTCTGACATTTTCACTGGGATTCCTAATTTGTGGAAAGATTGGTGATTCCTGGGATTGAAGGAGACCTGCTTTTTCCCTGACGTACAGCGACCATCTGCCTGAGATCCATATGTCAGAAATCCAGTGGTGAAGGTAAAACCGAGAATTTGGTTATGTAGGACTCTGGGTATCCCTAAGAATAACCAGGCATTAGGTAAGGGCTCAAATGCATCTGTGAGGCCTTCCTATCTATCCTTTTTTGTAATCCATATTAATTAGGTTAGTTTATAGTCAGATAGCTGGGGTTTGGGAGTTTTATTTAGAGATAAGAAGTAGCTTGAGTGAATTCTCAAGGAGAAGAATTAATTCACCATGAGGCAAAAGAGAGTGGTTGGAGATTAAATATATAGTTTTAGGAAATTACCTATCATTTCCCTTTATTCCTATTACAAAATTAAACTTTGTTTTTAAAGCCAACAGGTTTGTTCTTTACTGGCCTGGATAGTTCCCTAGATGGGAGCTTATCATCTTGCACCCATCTAGAAAGGATTTTTATTTCAATTGTGACTATGAATTTAAAGAAAAATAGCTGAATGTAAGAGCTTTTATTTTTTAATTTTTTAAACACTAATATCTTTTATATACATCCTTCCATAGTAATTTTCTTTGTTACAGGGCTAGGCAATGGGGATTTAGTGACTTGCCCAGGGTCACACAGCTAGGAAGTATCTGAGGCCAGCTTCGAACCTAGGACCTCCTGTCTCTAGACCTGGCTCTCAATCCACTGAGCCATCCAGCTGACCCCCTGTAAGAGCTTTTAAAGAGGAAGAAATATCAAGATTTGGCAACTGAGGACAAAACAAAACAAGTTCTATTCCTGTGCAAAATTATCCGCACCTAACACAATGGATTATGGATAGAGGGTTGATGACCTGGTCATATTTTGGTGCCTTGGGACCTTCCTCACTCACAAGTCTTCAGCTTTCTCTTAAGTATTGCTTCCTCATCACACCCTGAATGCAGACAAGATTTCTTGGTTCTCAGAACTTACACTTACTGCCAATTTTGGTCTCTGTGGAGAATTGACTTCCCCTTTTCTGACCCAGATCTTTATCTCTCCTTCAAGCCCACCTAACAAAGCTTCACTAGGCAAGCCTTGCTTTACAAGCACCCTCTCCTGGGCACAGTATTGCTAAGCAAGTCTTCAATAAGCAAAAACAAACAAAACCAAAAATGAGAAAGAAAAGATTTCAAAATCTCTGAAGGATTTGGGTCTGGGAAATCATGGTATGCATGAGAATGTCATTCATAACATTGAATCAAAACAGAGGAAACATCATTAGGAAGTTCACAGATGTCACACAGCTGGAAGGAACAACAAACCCATTGGAGAGCAGAATCGGGATCCTGTGATAGGCTACAACACTAACCTGAATGTAATAAGATGAACTTTGAGGCACTGAGTGAAATAAAATATCGCCCCTAGTCTTCTCCTCCCCCTTCCCTCCTTTCTCCTCTCTTCTCCTCTACTCTCTTCCTCTCTCTCGTCCTCTTGCTCTCTATCTCGGTTGATTCAGTAGAACACAGCGTCACTTTTAAAGCTCTCTTTCCACAGGATAGGTATCTCACATCCATATTTCAAAATTAGTGGAGTCTTTAAAAATCTGACAGAGAGAACTTTCTAAAATGGCCATCAAAGAATGTCTGCCCTTTGATCCAGCCATACCATTTTTGGGTTTGTACCCCAAAGAGATCATAGATAAACAGACTTGTATGAAAATATTTATAGCCACACTCTTTGTGGTGGCAAAAAAGTGGAAAATGAGGGTACTCCCTTCAATTGGGGAATGGCTGAACAAATTGTGGTATATGCTGGTGATGGAATACTATTGTGTTCAAAGGAATAATAAACTGGAGGAATTCCATGTGAATTGGAAAGAACTCCAGGAATTGATGCAGAGCAAAAGGAGCAAAGCCAAAAGAACCTTGTACACAGAGACAGATACACTGTGGTAAAATCGAATGTAATGGACTTCTGTACTAGCAGCAATGCAATGACCCGGGACAAGTCTGAGGGATTTATGGAAAAGAATGCTACCCACATTCGGAGGAAAAACTACAGGAGTGGAAAAAGAAGAAAAACAACTGCTTGAACACATGGGTTGAGGCAGACATGATTGGGGATGTAGACTCGAAACTACCACATCAATGCAACTATCAACAATTTAGAAACAGGTCTTGATCAAAGACACATGTTAAAACCAGTGGAAATGTGCATCAGCCATGGGGGGGGAGGGGGAAGTTGGGGGTAAAGGGGAAAGTAAGAGCATGAATTATGTAAGCATGTTAACTTTTCAAAAAAATAAATGTTAATAAATGTAAAATAATTAATTAATTAGTTAATTAGATGGCAGTCAGCTCACCTCTGACCATCCTCATGGGAGGTCAGAATCAGAGAGGCTCCTGCTTCCCAAAGGTCTTTGTCACTAGCATGAAAGAGATTGTGCAGACAGATGGCGGAACCCCCTTGATCTTGTCATGCGGAGGTGACACCATGCTGGTTGTTCCCATCCTGAAAATGTTAAAAGATTGTCTAAACGAGATGCACGACAACTCAAAAATGTTGTCCAAAATAATAGGCCAGAAACCTAAGTATGTGAAGAATGTCTGCATCCAGACTGTGGAATGGAAGACCCACAGACCCGCTTCATCAGTATCTATGTAGCCCAAACCTAACATTTCTAGGACATTTTAAAATTTTGCAAAGCCTTTTACAAATATCTCACTTGATCTACATTCATGAATTCTGGAAACCCTTATCTGACCACAATCAATTGGCTCGCACATTCCCCTCTGCCTTTGCTCTCAAAGCCTTACTTTGCATCTGCACCTTGAACTCCAATCCCTTGACCCTGCCATCCTCTCCCAGTCTGCTTCTCTCCCTCTTGACTCCCTTTAAACCAATTCAAATATATATTATTCTCTTGAATCCCTAGCCATTTCCCTGATTGTGCTTAACCTAGACTAAGCCTTGGATCTCTCCCATCGATCATTACCTTGTACTTAAACATGTGCTGATATGTGAAGGTGGAGAGAATCCTGTAGCAAGTCTCACTAGGGCCAAAAAGTGTTGTAATACAATCTCACCTACGCCCTCACTGCTGCTAGTCAAATCCAAATGACTTCTCCTCTCAACTCTTTTCTCCACTCTCCATAACAGCTCTTCTAAATCACTTTCATTCAGGGGCAGCTGGGTAGCTCAGTGGATGGAGAGTCAGGCCTAGAGCCTTGGACACTTCCCAGCTGTGTGACCCTGGCCAAGTCACTTGACCCCCATTGCCCACCCTTACCACTCTTCCACCTAGGAGCCAATACATAGAAGTTAAGGGTTTAAAAAAAAATAAATCAGTTTTATTCCCCCTCAAATTTAAATTTCTCATGGCTCCTCCTCCCTCTATTCTCTCATCTGAGAACCTTGTCTCCAGTTTTTATTCACGGTGAACTCCCTCCTCTCCTTTTTTCTCATCTCTCATCACTCCCATGTATATGCCTTCTGTCCCCTTCTCTTCATTCACTCCTGTTTACCAGGATGAAGTAGCCTTAATCCTGCCCCAAGCTAACCCTTCCACTTGTTCCAGTAATCCCATTCAGTCCTGTCTTCACTAGACTACCCTTTTCTGTCCTCCCTACTCTATCACTTGTGCTCTTTCTCCCTGTCTACTGGTTAACTCCCTACTGGTGACAAAATGTGCCAGTCTTCCCCATGTTGAAAAGACCCTCCCTCGATTCTTCCAGTCCACTATTGTCCTATATCTATTCTGCCCTTCAGAGGTAAATTCCCCCAAAAGTTCATCTTCACAATAGATGCCTACACTTCTCTGCTCTCACTCTTCTGCTGTTTCTAAAGTTACTACTGATCTCTTAGTTGCCAAATCCAATGGCCTTTTCTCATTCTCCTGCCCTCTTTACAACCTTTCATATGGTGGATCACTGTCTCCTTCTTGATCCATTGCTTTCCAGGTTTTTCAGACCACTCTCTCTTGGTTCTCCTCCATTCTCTGACCATTCATTCCCTCTCTGTCTCCTCTGATGAATGCTCTTCCAGATTACACTCTCTAATAATAGGTGTGCCTCAGGGTCCTCTCCTGGGACATCTTCTCTTCTCCTTCTATTCACTTGGCCATCTCAGATGCCATGGATTTAATAATCATTGAATACACCTATCCTGCCCCAATCACTCTGCTGACCTCCAATCTCACTTCTCTAACTGACTAGCAGACATCTCAAACTGGATGTCCAGTAGGCACCTTAAACTCAATATGTCTAAAAGCTCATGACTTTTCCCTCTTAACCCTCCTCCTCATAACCCTATTGGGGACATCCTCATCCTCCCAGTTCCCCAGGCTCCCAATTGAAGAGTTACCCTGGACTCCTGTCTCTCTCTCACCACACCCCCTTATCTTAAGCTGCTGTAAAGTCCTGTTTATCTTTGCTCCATCTCAACTCTCTGACATCTTCTCTCCTTTGACACACCACTCCTATAACGGAGGATCTCATCACCTCATGCCTGAATTATTGCAATATTCTGCTTCAAGTCTCTCCCCACTCTAATTCATTCTCCATTCAGTCACTAAAGTCATTTTTCTAAAGTGCAGGTCTTATTGTGTCACCACCATCCCCACTCAATAAACTCCACTAGCTTTCTATTGTGCTTTGAATCAAAAACAAAATGTTCTGCTGAACATTCAGAGTCAGGTTACTCTTCTGTGTAGCCTCTTTGGTCCAGTGAGACACTGGCTTCTTGGCTGTTCTGAACTAGATAATCCATCTCTTAACTCCATGCATTTTCTCTGGCTATCCCCTTTTCCTTGAATGCCCTCCCTCCTCCGCTCTTACTACTGATCTCTCTCTCTCTCTCTCTCTCTCTCTCTCTCTCTCTCTCTCTCTCTCTCTC